>NC_138540.1:81344242-81614242 GCF_964234715.1 Podarcis melisellensis | reverse complement strand
TGGGAGGTTATAAGGCCCATTTCAAAAGACAAAAGATGAAGGCACTACGTGTGTTTGGCATGGTGGGACAGCTCTGGCCTTGCTGGAGAAGGAACAGAAGGAATGAGAAGGCCTGCTTGGTTGGAGCAGGATGTGCTCCTGCCCATCTAAGGCACACGAGAAACCCGGGATTTTCAAGGGAACCGCGCTGGGCATCTAACGGGATATAGCGTCCAAAGAAGCAGCATCTCTCCAGGACCAGCGCGAGATACAGCATCCTCATCTCTGGGCCTCGGGTGGAAATCCAGCCTCAGGGCTCAGACATACATAGCCCTGGACATGATAAAGGCCTTGTCGGTGGACATGGGAGCCATGGCGGCCTCTTCCTCCGTGGCTGCGAAGGAGAGCGCGTCATAAATGGGGTTGATCTGGTCCAGATATTCGTCCTCCATGCTGGGGCCAGCGTCTGCCGCCGCCTCTCGCTCTTCCAGCGTCGGCAGCTCGTGGTATCGCGGGGCCTCCTGCAGAGGGAAGGAATGGATTGGTGGTTTGGAGGGTGGGAATATTTACTTAACTGCTGTCCCACCCCCACATCCCTTGTTGCATCCCACCGTGTTTACACTGAGGTGGGTGGGAGGCTGTGATGGTGGACCCGGGTTCCTGAATTCAGTTCCCGGAGCTGGAGGCTTGGCTTGGAGACAGGAGCAGCCAAATCTGAACTGAAGTGGAGACCATGCTGCTCTGATGACCAAGCCAGGGCCTGATGACCATGTCATGGCTTCCCCCATGGAATTCTGGGAGCTGTAGTTCACTAAGAGTGCTGAGCGTTGCTAGGAGACCCCCTATTCCCCTCCCAGATCTGCAGTTCCCAGGGTGATTTGGCAATCAATGACTCTGGGAAGTGCCTATATGTGATGGGAAAAGAGGTCTCCTAACTTCTCTCAGCACCCTTAACAAACTACAGCTCCCAGAATTCCATGGGGGAAGCCATGAC
This sequence comes from Podarcis melisellensis, assembly GCF_964234715.1. Taxonomy (NCBI): domain Eukaryota; kingdom Metazoa; phylum Chordata; class Lepidosauria; order Squamata; family Lacertidae; genus Podarcis; species Podarcis melisellensis. Next base: position 81,613,269 of record NC_138540.1, on the reverse strand, counting down.
AGTTTAAAGTGGTATCATAGCTCTTTAAATGTATGGTGTGATGGTGGCCAGGCCAGGCCAGGCCAACCCAGAGGCGTTATCCTGGCTGCCAGTCACAGGGGTGAACATTGCATGCTCTCTCTGTGCTGAGCTCAGCTAACATGGCCAAGCCCAAGCCCCAGACTAGGAGGGCCCTAGTTAAAGCTGTGGGGGCTGGATAAACACGTCACCTAAGAGCCGTGCCACAGGGGACTTGTGGCACAGACTATGTGGCACCTATTTCTTGTTCTTTCTTGTAATCAGGGCTGGCTCAAGACATTTTGCTGCCTGAGGCAGAGCAACAAATGCTGCACCTCCCTCACAAATCAAGGCTCACCAAGAATTTTGGGACTTAATACAATAATAAAATAAATAACAGTTCATGGCCCCTTCAAAACACCGCAATTCAGCTGTCTAAGGTGGACATTTGACACTGCCCAATAGGTGGGCCAGCCTTCAGTGTTGCCTGTTGGTGTGCACAGAATTAGTATATTGATTCTGAAGGGAAAGTAAAGGTACCCCTGACCGTTAGGTCCAGTCGCGGACGACTATGGGGTTGCAGCGCTCATCTCGCTCTATAGGCCGAGGGAGCTGGTGTTTGTCTGCAGACAGCTTCCGGGTCATATGGCCAGCAAGACTAAGCCGCTTAGTCTTCCTGCCGTTTACCTTCCTGCCGGAGCTGTACCTATTTATCTACTTGCACTTTGACATGCTTTCGAACTGCTAGGTGGGCAGGAGCTGGGACCAAACAACGGGAGCTTACCCCGTTGCAGGGATTCGAACTGCCGACCTTCTGATCGGCAAGCCCTAGGCTCTGTGGTTTAGACCACAGCGCCACCAACGTTCCTCTTGATTCTGAAGAATACCTGGCAAACAAACATATCTGGAGCTAGCCCAATTGTGTTGGAAACACAGGTCACCATTTGTGGGAGCAGCTAGTTTGAAGGGCAGATCTGTTTTGACCAGCACTATGAAGCACTGTGCAATCCAAGAGGCAAACGCCAGGATCCTAAGCAATGCTGCTGAGAATCCAGAAGCACAACCTCAGATTATAGGTAGTGTAATGCTTTTGTGTCTGCAAAAGTGTGTAGCAAAGGAGGGGTGCTGAAGCAGCCCCTTGCCCTCTGCTCCCTACGCATCTTGCTTGGTCCCCCTTTCTATATTGTAGAAAACTCACCAAGCCTTGCCCACAAGTTTGCAAATTAATTGCTACATTTTGCAGCCATAAGGACTAGAAACTTTGAGGACTTTAAAAACAAAAAGGAAGCCATGAGTCTCAGGATTCTCTGGTGTGCGCTCGACAACCAAATCCCACGCTCTGAGAGGTACGATTGCAGATGGGCAGGAAACATCGGTGGAGTTGTGTGTGTTTGTTATACTGATCTTCCTCATGGGGCCCTGGGGTCAGCATGGGCTATGTTATGTACTGAAGTTCTCACCCTGGGCCAGCAGGGGGATACTGTAGATAGTTATGCAAATAAGGGATCGAAAGTGACGTTCAGTGATTGGATAGTTTTAGAAAATTGTTACAGTTCCGTTGTACTGGAGCTCTATATAAACAGGCTGACTGAACCCTTCAGTTCAGTTCTGTTCTGGCCTGTGATTAAACAAGAGCTGTTTGAAGAATCGCTGTGTCGTCTGATATGTTCACCCACAACTTTAACAGGCTAGGTTTTCTCTCCAAGGCAAACCCAAGAAGCTGAATCTCAGGGTGTCAGAGAGGATCCTGTTTCAGAGGGCTCAGTCTCCTTGATTGCACCCCTTGTGCTCAACGCGGGCTCTTCCCTAGAGAAAACTCCTTGGCACGGGCTCCCCCTCACCTCCATTGCGGTGGCAGCGACCCCGCCAAAGAGATCGTCTGTGGTGCTGGGTTCATAAAAGGGTGCTTTGAGCGGGATACTCTCAGCCTCACTGGGAGTGGGGACCTGGAATAAACCAGAGATGTGGGGTGAAGACGGGAGGGGGCAGCCTGAACTGCCGGAGGAAGCCAAGAGAGAGAAAAAGCTCCCTTCCCAGAGTCAGAATAAATTCCAGGATACTCTCAGCCAGAGAGGGAGAGAGCCGCCAGCACACCCAGAATTGCAGGTAGTTCCCTCCCCATCCATCCCTGGTCGCCTTTGCCTGTCTGAAGGGCTTCTTAAGACTCAGCCAACCACCTCCTAACCTGCTGCAGGAAGAAACTGCTGCAAGCAACCCTGCCCAAAAGCTTCACCAAAGCCTCCGGCGTCTCTTCGTCCTCAGCCAGCCATGGCAGGGCCATGCGTATCCTGCCATTTCATGCAAGCACCGCACAGATATTTGCTCTGGGAGCCTACGTTCATTGGAGACTCCCAGCGTTCTGGTTTTTATTTTCTAAAAAGCAAGTTGCTAGGCCTTATGGTTTGCAAAGAGAGCTTTGCCCGAGAGTGGGCAACGCCTGCTGAAATCACAGCCTAAGAAGCCCTGCTGGGTTAGGTCAGAGGCCCACTGAATCCAGCATCCTGTTCCCACCGTGGCCAGTCAGGTGGGAAGCCCGGAAGCAGGATCTGAGCACAAGAGCAGCCAGAGGGAGTAAATAAGGCTTGCAGCGACAGAGAGAACATGCATTGCCCCACTGAGCTCTTGGCCTGGCCCCAGGAAGAGCAGAAACAGAAGGGAATAAGCAAAAAGCAACAGATATTGCACACACTTCAACAGTGAACAGGTACATTAAAACCCAGCTTTTCTCAATTCAAGGATTATTATTATTCTTCTAACCCAGTCAGATGGGAGATGATGATGATGATTAACAGCATCCTCTTTCAGCACAGAGTACAAACAGCCCTGGAAATTAGTAGGCTGATGATTGCTAAGCATGCGAGGGACGGGTCTTGCCTGTGCAGGGGTGGCTTGGCCAGCGCCAAGGACGACATTGCCAGGTAGCTGCTGATGAGCCCTGAAAAGCCTGCTCCCTGCATTCTCTGGCCATTTCCCACCACACCTGGGAGGGACGTTGGCCAACTTCAGCTACAAAGGCAGCTTCTGTGGCTCAGAATGCCTAGAGGCCATCGAGGTACGTAGGACATCGTTTTGGGCAGTCTTCAACAACCGGGCACCCTCCAGAGGTTCTGTGCTGCAATTCTCATCAGTCCCAGGCAGCACACCCCACTTTTCCCAGAAGCTCTTTGGGGGCAGGGGGGGGTCTATGTTGGGCCAGCCAGTGTCTATTAGCCTAAAGTACCTCATGCAGTTGGCAGGTAGGGCTGGGGGTGGAGAAGGACCATTTGTAGATACAGGGAAATGTGAGCCAGAGGACAGGATCACACTTCAAAACGACAGAGAACTGGGCCAAAACAAACAAGATGAATTTTAACAGGGAGAAATGTAAAGTATTGCACTGGGGGGGGGGGGGAATGAGCGGCACAATTATAAGATGGGTGACACCTGGCTTGAGAGCAGTACATGTGAAAAGGATCTAGGAGTCTTGGTTGACCACAAACTTGACATGAGCCAACAGTGTGATGCGGCAGCTAAAAAAGCCAATGCAATTCTGGGCTGCATCAATAGGAGTATAGCATCTAGATCAAGGGAAGTAATAGTGCCACTGTATTCTGCTCTGGTCAGACCTCACCTGGAGTACTGTGTCCAGTTCTGGGCACCACAGTTGAAGAAGGACACTGACAAACTGGAACGTGTCCAGAGGAGGGCAACCAAAATGGTCAAAGGCCTGGAAACGATGCCTTATGAGGAACGGCTAAGGGTGCTGGGCATGTTTAGCCTGGAGAAGAGGAGGTTAAGGGGCGATATGATAGCCATGTTCAAATATATAAAAGGATGTCACATAGAGGAGGGAGAAAGGTCGTTTTCTGCTGCTCCAGAGAAGCGGACACGGAGCAATGGAGCCAAACTACAAGAAAGAAGATTCCACCTAAACATTAGGAAGAACTTCCTGACAGTAAGAGCTGTTTGACAGTGGAATTTGCTGCCAAGGAGTGTGGTGGAGTCTCCTTCTTTGGAGGTCTTTAAGCAGAGGCTTGACAACCATATGTCAGGAGTGCTCTGATGGTGTTTCCTGCTTGGTAGGGGGTTGGACTTGATGGCCCTTGTGGTCTCTTCCAACTCTATGATTCTATGATTCTAACACCAGGGTCAAATAGACAGAGCCTTCCTTGCCCAATGGCACCCAGTGAGTTTGACAGCTGAGCTGGGGAGGATTTGACTCCATCTCCCTTTGGTACAGGTCCTATCCACTTTCGTCCCGGGCCCCAGCTCTACCCTAGAAGTTATCACCTGGGATCTGCAATTCGCATGGGGACAGTTATAATTTTGTCCCCTCAAAAACCAGTCCAAGAGACCGAAAAAATAACCCCGTGTGTCAGGAGCATATCCTGGCTACTTCAAGCCACGGATACTTACCGGTTCTGTTTCGTCAGACAACTGGCAGGGTGGGGGCGGCTTATAGGCAGGTGGTCCTTCCTGGCTGCAAAGACGGCAGGAAGGAAGATGGTCAGGTGAGGATGTAAACTGCCAAACTACTGACTACCAGGGCTGGCTAGCTGGAGATAATGTGCTTTAATGTGCTTTAGGTGGGTCAAGGGAGCCATGGACTCCGAAAGGTTGAATACCACTGCTCTAGGTAGTGGGTGTTAATCTGAGTTCAGGTAAAGAGATGCCAGTGAAAAGGGCCACCTTCTCAAAAGATGGCAGGCCAGATTTAAAGGGTTTGTTGACACCCAGTCTCTGGTCTTCCAGATGTTGCTGACTTGCATCTCCCAAAAAAACCCATTCAGCGCTGGACAATGGTCAATGGCTGGTGGCAGCTGTGGTCCAACAACATCTGGCAGGCCAGAGAGCCCCTGCGATAGAGAATCAAAACGGTGAGCCTATGATAAAGGAATAGCAAAGGACCTAGGCAAACAATGCAGACGGGAAAAGTGCAGAAATAATTACATCCATCGCCAACCTGGTGGCTTCCAGATTTATTTTTTCAAATGCTTTTTATTGATTTTCACCTGGTGATATTGTAGCCATCCCGTAAACACATATTTTATATTATCATATGGTTTTAGTCTCCACCCATTCTCAGTTTTCACTAAAATATCTTCATAGGTTACTCTCTTTCCCTCCATGTTTATTTTTTTTATTGTCAACACCTCTATCGGAGATGGTGGTGGCTTCCAGATGTTTTGGACCGCAAAACATCTGGAAGCCACCAGGTTGGCAAAGGCTGAGCCAATCCCCTAGAAATTTGGGTCACTGTTCCTGCATTGTAGACCCACCATATTGATTCTCTGTTGGGGCCTCACTGCGAGAAGCCAAGTTACAGGGAACCAGGCAGAGGGCCTTCTCGGTAGTGGCACCCGCCCTGTGGAACACCCTCCCACCAGATGTTAAAGAGAGCAACAACCACCAAACTTTTAGAAGACATCTGAAGGCAGCCCTGTTTAGGGAAGCTTTTAATGTTTGATGGATTACTGTATTTTAATATTTTGTTGGAAGCTGCCAAGAGTGGTCGAGGAAGCCCAGCCAGATGGGCGGGGTAGGTATGTATGTAAGTATGTCTATGTATGTACGTATCTCTAAATAAATAAATAAATAAATAAATGTTGTTGCTATTAATGAACTAAACCGCTTTCATTTGTTTCAGTTAGAGTTGTGTGAGCCTGTGGTGTTAGTTGCCAGTGACACTTCACCTGCCCAATCTGAACCCAGACCAACCGTGGCAGGAGGATGAGGAAGAGAGGTTATCCCTTTCTTGCCATGCCCCGTTGCCCATCTCCCAGCCCCCCTGCGCTCTATCTGGATCCTGGCCCTCAGCCCCGAGCAAACTGAGCCACTCACTCGTCGTCCTCGCGATCCATCCGGTTCTTCTGCTGCTGGCGGCAGATCAGGATGCCGGTAGCCACCACGGCCACGGCCACGATGGCCGCAATGAGGCCACCAATGATCCCCCCTGTGGTGCCTGCCCCTTCCATGTTGGGCTTATCTGGACAAAAGAAAGAAAGAAAGCAGCGCTGTGAATTGGAGGCCATGTGAACATGTGTTGCGCATCAGGCTTCTTCAGGAGTGGGGGAGCTTTGTTCCTGTAGGTGTTGTTGGGTGGCATGGCCAAGATCAGGTGTGATGTCTGGAGCTAGAGTCAGGCGTATGTCAGTAAAAAAAATACCCTGTGTCATTGAAGTTAACTATTCAAAGAAACCAAAACAGTGCAGGGTCATGTTGTGCGGATGCCTGATGATCATCTCCCAAAGCAACTACTCTACTCCGAACTTGAAAATGGAAAGCATAATGCTGGAGAACAACAAAAGAGGTTTAAAGACTCTCTCAAGGCAAATCTAAAAAAAAGTAGGATAAACACCGACAACTGGGAGACACTGGCCTGCGAGTGCTCCAGTTGGAGAACAGCCTTTACCAAAGGTGTCGTGGGTTTGGAAGAGGCTCGAACTCAGGACGAAAGGGAGAAACGAGCTAAGGGGAAGGCACGCTTGGCGAATCCACACTGTGATCAACTTCCGCCCGGAAACCTATGTCCCCACTGTGGAAGGACGTGTGGATCCAGAATTGGCCTCCACAGTCACTTACGGACTCACTGTTTTAACTGTGTTTATGGAAGACAATCTTACTCGGTTACGAGAAATCACCGAAGAAGAAGAAGAAGAAGAAGAAGAAGAAGAAGAAGAAGAAGAAGAAGAATGATCCCAGCAACTCTTCCCAGTAGGTCTTGCCCCAATGAGGCAACTCTGAGGACTAAAGGTCCCTACCTTCCCACTCCTCTCCAAGGTTCCTTTCCCTGGTTCCTTCCCCAACAGCCTAAGGCTCCATCGTCTTGTCTCTCTTTGCTCTGCCCTCTTCTTTTCTCTGAATGTTCTGGGAGATCATGCGGGAGGGGAGCTGGCTGAAGCAGGACAGAGGGACTCCCTGGATTCTCCAGCAGCCAGCTTCATCTCTGTCTCTTGGCCCTCTTCCTCTCCTGCCTCTGATTCTGCACTGCTCTCTGCCCCAGTCTCTTCCTGCTCACCAAAGCCTGTTGCCTCTTCAGCTTCGGACAGCTCCTCCTCCCAGTCTGCACCCTTTGACCAGACACTAACCATCCCGCCTTCAATAACTGGCTCTGGGCCTTCTTCCCCTGGGAGTTCCCCAGCTGCTGCCTCCCACCACTCATCTACATCCAGCCATGACAGGTAAAGGAAGTTGTAGTTCCGCAAAATGTGGCAGGCTACAAGTTCCCCATTTCTGACCTACGCAAGACATCAAACCCCCCCCTCAAACATTCAGAAAATCCACCGCTGTGGCACCCAGGAGCAGAGAAGCTGTAGCTCTCCAGATTCCGTCAGGCCACCGGTCTGATCCAGCAGGGATCTTCTCATGTTCTTAGGAATGATGGGAGTTGTAGTCCAACAACATCAAGAGGGCTGCAGATTCCCCCCTCCTGGGCTCCTTCCTAGGTCAAAGGATAAGTCTGCGTGGAGCTGGCACCAAAAGGCAATTTTAAAAGCAGGCCTGAGAGTGATGGCCACACAACTGTCATCTGTACCTGGAGTCACCCAATTCCACCAAGCAGATCTCACGGGTGAAAACCATTCTTTAAAAAAATAAATCCTGCACCAAGGTAATCCAAACTGTGCAACAGGTAAAGGCGAATTCAGCTACCTGTATAACTTACGCAAAAAAAAGGAGAGAGAGAGCGTTTGCATGGTTTTCTTTTTTTTATTATTCAAAATTAAAACAAGACATATTATCCAAAAACATATCATCCTTGTTTCCCCCCCTTTTCCTCCCTCCCCCCTCCCACAGAGAACCCCCCCGCCCCCACCCCCCAACTTCCCTTAGTTCCAGTCTTTGGTTTCTCTGAGACTGCTGTTTTCTGCATGTTACAAAGTTGTATAGATCCTCAAACTATTTAGGCCAGTTCGCTTTGTTGCGTCTTCAGATACTTTGTAAAGGGTTCCCATTCATCCTTAAAGTCACAGTTATCCTTGTCCCGTAGCTTGTATGTCAGTTTTGCCAGTTCTGCATAGTCCATCACTTTTTCTTGCCATGATTCTTTAGTTGGGGTTTCTTCAGTCTTCCATCCTTGTGCTACCAGAACTCTCGCGGCCTTTGTTGCACACATGAAGATGTTTTTCAGCTTTTTTGGCAGGTCTTTCCCTACAATCCCCAACAAAAATGCCTCGGGTTTTTTAACAAATGTTAAATGGAACATTTTCTTCAAGCATGGTTTTCTTTCCTTTTCACAATTTCCTACAAACATGGGGATGAGGCAAGGCCTCTGGTTATTGGAAGTCTCTTTCAGCAACTGCTGCTCTGAGATTTCAGCTGGCCAAGTGGGGCTCACCTGTTTTCAAGCCTCCCCTCTGAACAACTGTGGCTAGAAAAGGAACTCTGAGGTTCTCAGAGAGCTGGGTTTGGCAGACACACAGCTCAAGCCTGTTTGGGTGTGAACGGACACAATGCTTTTCTACTTCCACTACAGGGAGCAAATCTACTCAACAAATGCCAGGATGAATGTGTGGTCTCCAATTACTGATGCTGCAAATGGTCACCGTGCTGATTTTGCACAGGTTTTAAGCCATAATTTAGTTCCCGGCCTGTAATTTTTCCATTTACAGTAATGGCATTTAAGTGGACACCGGTGTTTACAACCTCTCTGCGGCAGGGGTGGGGAACCTGCATCTCTCTCATCATTCCTGGCCATGGGCTACGCTAAACTGAGCCTGCGAGGAAGCTCTGCAACATCTGGAAAGCCAGAGGATCCACACCTCTGCCCATGTGCCTATACAGTGGTACCTCGGGTTACATACGCTTCAGGTTACATACACTTCAGGTTACTTACGTTTCAGGTTACAGACTCCGCTAACCCAGAAATAGTACCTCGGGTTAAAAACTTTGCTTCAGGATGAGAACAGAACCATTAGCTAAAGTGGTGCTTCAGGTTAAGAACAGTTTCAGGTTAAGAACAGACCTCCAGAACGAAGTTCTTAACCCAAGGTACCACTGTATATATTCCTCTCATCCAAAGATAACAATTCATGCAATACAGTCATACCTCGGGATGAATACACTTCAGGTTGAGCATGGTTTTCTTTCCTTTTCACAATTTCGGAATATGTTACTTTCGGGATTCGCCGCTTGCGCATGCGCAGACGCTCAAAATGACGTCACGTGCATGCGCAGAAGCGGTGAAACGCAACACGCAGATGCGCAGTTGCGTGTTACGTTCGCTTCAGGATACAAACGGGGCTCCGGAACAGATCCCGTTCGCATCCAGAGGTAGACAGTGTGCATTCTAGTCCGCAAAGCACCATGCCCCCAATACATGTCTAAATCTTTAAGGTGCCGCAAGACCCGTTATTGTTTCTGCTGAATTGTGATCGTAGAATTGTAGAGTTGGAAGGAAGCACGAGGGTCATTTCGTCCAACCCTCTGTAATGCAGGGATCTTTCTGGCCAAAGTGGGCCTTGAACATGCAGCCCTGAGATTAAGAGTCTCATGGCTCTTATAAACACACAGCCCTGCGTCTCATAGAGAAGAGAGCTCTCAGTGGCTGCCGGCCACAATGGCTGTGCTCTGCTTCCACAGCCAGAGCTAGCAAAACTTCCGAATACCAGTGGAAATCGCAGGAGGGAAGGGTCTCTCTTGGGCTCAGGTCAAGCTTGCAGATTTCCCTGGGTGATCCCACATGAGAATAGGGTGCTGGATTATATGGGCTGCAGGCCTGATCCATCAGGCTCTTTTTATGTTTTCGTGTAAACCCAGAACAGGGCTTTAACTGGCCGGGATTCTACATCGTGTTTTTTATTATTATTATTTCTCTTACTCTCCAATCTTCAACCACTAGGTGGCACCTTAATTCTACGCTGCAGATTAGCAATTGCAGGGGGTTTGTACTGGCAGATAGGAAGGTTGAATGGACTGTGATTCACACCACAGAGGGAAAGCAAGCAGCCCGGTTTCTGCTCTCCCCTGGTGTCCCCACCGCACCCATCCTGCTGCAGTTTCAGGGAATGGACTTTTGGGGAAGGATGAGGGCAACGCATTCTTCCAAGTTGGAATTCCTGGCCATGGGAAAAGAGCAGGGAGGGAACACATAAGAGGCTCCCCCATGACCCAAGTCTAGTTCTAGGGATGGCAATCTATTGATTAGAGAGGGCTGCACTGTTATTTATTATTCTATTACTTATTAGATTTATGCACCGTCCTCACTGCAAGATCTCAGGGCGCCTCACAAGATAAAACGCCAAGTAAAAGCACAAACGAAACAACTAAAGCTGAAACGTTCAGACTGACGTCATCCACCGCACAGCTGCCCTGTGCAAAATCAGGCACAGGAGAATCTCAGCTATCATAGTTTTCAACAAATATATACCTGCCACTCCCGTCCTGAATTGTTTGCGACGCAACAAATGGCTGCAAGCAATCAATATTTATCTGCCAAGTTTCTAGCCCTGAACACTCGGAAGCGTAGGGGTGAACCGCCGCCGAAATCTCGGAAGGCGCAGATCAGGATTCCCGCTAGCCAGGTTGCCTTCCTTTCGCCGCGGTTAGCAAGGAGTGATATAAATTATGCAAAATAGAGATGTATGGAGGCGAATGAGCTCAGCGTGCATAATTCATACGGCCTGTAATGCGCAGCTTTTCTTCGGCACACAATTGATGTTTTAAGCATAAGGGTGAAGGCAGCCCTGAGAGGGGATGAATGCCGGGATTTTGCCTTTCATCTCTCCTCAGCACTTTGAAGAGAGCGAGGCCTGATGGCTACAGTGTGTGAGTGTGAGTCTGTCTGTCTGTCTGTCTGTCTGTCTCTCTCTCTCTGTGTGTGTGTGTGCGCAGAGGTGCATGGGAAGTTTCTGGGTTACAGGCCTCTGTTATGAAAAAAAATAAAGAATGAGGTCCAGCGGTTAAGCTAAGGTCACTGACCTTTTTGGCCAGTAGGCGCGTTAACGATTTCAAGAGAGTGTTCAAACAACCCTTTGAGTTGTTCTCCCACCCGCCCAACCTCACATGCGTACACAAACACACTTGGCTTTTCTACAGAGTCTGGGTAAAAAGCATGCCCTCCAACTTTTCTCCGATGAAAATAGGGGTGTCCATGCCTGTGGCGCTGTGGGTTAAACCACAGAGCCTAGGGCTTGCCAATCAGAAGGTCGGCGGTTCAAATCCCTGTAACTGGGTGAGCTCCCATTGCTCAGTCCCAGCTCCTGCCAACCTAGCAGTTCGAAAGCACCTCAGTGCAAGTAGATAAATAGGTACCACTCCGGCGGGAAGGTAAACGGCGTTTCTGTGCGCTGCTCTGGTTCGCCAGAAGCGGCTTAGTCATGCTGGCCACATGACCAGGAAGCTGTCTGCGGACAAACGCCGGCTCCCTTGGCCTATAGAGTGAGATGAGTGCTGCAACCCCAGAGTCATCCACAACTGGACCTACCAGTCAGGGGTACCTTTACTTTACCTTCAGAATCAATAGCGGCTTAGTCATGCTGGCCACATGACCTGGAAGCTGTATGCCGGCACCTCGGCCAATAAAGCGAGATGAGCGCCGCAACCCCAGAGTCGGCCATGACTGGACCTAATGGTCAGGGGTCCCTTTAACTTTACCTTTATGCATGAAAGCATGGACAGTCACTGCCAGTCAGGGCAGGTAATACTGACTGAGATGGGTAAAAAAAGTAAAGGTCCCCTGGACGGTTAAGTCCAGCCAAAGGCGACTATGGGGTTGCGGCGCTCATCTCGCTTTCAGGCCGAGGGAACCGGTGTTTGTCCACGGACAGCATTTCTGGGTCATGTGGCCAGAAGGACTAAATCGCTTCTGGCACAACTGAACCCTGTGATGGAAGCCAGAGCACACGGAAACGCTGTTTACCTTCCTGCCACAGTGGTACCTATTTATCTACTTGCACTGGCATGTTTTCAGACTGCTAGGTTGACAGGAGCTGGGACAGAGCAACGGGAGCTCACCCCATCTTGGAGATTCGAACCACCGACCTTCCGATCAGCAAGTCCAAGAGGCTCGGTGGTTTAGACCGCAGCGCCACCCGCGTCTGAGATGGGGCATTGGCCTGACTCACCATAGGTTATGTTCTTATGCGTTGGGTCTCTGCGACTGCACCTTTTTACTGGCCTGCCAGGGAGAAATGAAGCAAATGAAGGCATGTGTGTGTGTTTGTGTGTGCTTGCATCACTTTTCCTTGCCAGGCAAAGTGCCCACTGCTCAATTTCCTCCTGCTTAAGAAGGCGACAACCCCTGTCGTTCGTCACTGCCGTCAGACGCTCTGGGGCTTTTCATGGCACAGGGCACCCCGGCTCTGCCCATCACATGCCAGAAGGTTGCGCAAGGCCCATCAGGAAAGGAAAGGAAACACACATACACACCCTCAACCCACAGAGAAAGTGTGCTCCTGTCCCCTCCCTTGCAGTGGAAACTTCAACAGGACTAGAACCTTTGTCCTGGCTACCTGGAGCTCAATTTCTATGTATGTTTCTCTCTTTTTGGGTCAGACTTCGTGCATTTTCTCACTGGGCGGCCTTGCACAAAATCGGCGTTGGCTCCCTTCTGCATTATGGGGATAATAACTACTACTTCACAGAACTGTTAGAATAATGTACATAGGGATAATGAGGCAACGCATGAGGAGCACTTTTAAATGAAATTAGAGTCGACAGCAGGCTTAAAAAAAAAGAAAAGCCCTGACCCATCTTGCTGCTGTGCCTTTAATAGCATCCCAAAGTGCAGCAACCTGAAAGCAAAGCTTTTCACGGCAGGACGATCAGCAGAATCACTTCAAAAGCCAGCAGATCAAGTGGCACTCACAGGCGCAGGAGCAGAGGCAAGGGGGGAAAGTTGGCAATCTTCAGCACTAATTAAAGGATGGGTGAGGAACCTTAGGTGTATTGGAGAAATATGGCCCTGCAAACCTCTCCGCTTGGCTCTCAAAATACAGTGGTACCTCGGGTTAAGAACGTAATTCGTTCTGGAGGTCCGTTCTTAACCTGAAACTGTTCTTAACCTGAGGTACCACTTTAGCTAATGGGGCCTCCTGCTGCTGCCACGCGATTTCTGTTCTCATCCTGAGGCAAAGTTCTTAACCCGAGGTACTATTTCTGGGTTAGCGGAGTCTGTAACCTGAAGTGTCTGTAACCCGAGGTACCACTGTACTCCCTAGGCCAGGCATGTCCAAAGTCCGTTTTGGGGGCCTCATCCGGCCCCTGAGGCAGTATCTGTCCTGGGGTAAAATCCTTTAAAAAAGCACAACAACCTTGGTTGGCCCTCGCGCATGTTCACTTCATCAAATCTGGCCCTCTTTGAAAAAAGTTTGGGCATCCCCAGGCCAAACTCCTCAGGGCCCTGCCCCACATTTCCCTCCAGTGCTTTGTCGGCTTGGGGTGTATAGCATCACAGAATCGTAGAATTGTAGAGTTGGAAGGGCCCCTGAGGGTCATCTAGTCCAACCTCTTGCAATGCAGAAATTTGCAGCTGCCCCATGCGGGGATCGAACCTGCAGCCTTAGAGTTATTAGCGCCATGCTCCAACCAACTGAGCTATCCAGGTATCTTTGGATGGCGATAAATACACTTCATTGCCTGGGTGGAGAGAGGAATGCACTGTTGCATGCAGAAACCTCTTGTCTTCAGGTCAAGACTCTTCTATCTGGCTTCCTTCAGAAGGAAGGGTAGGATATAAATGGACGAAATAGCAATGATAATCTTCTGGAATGTGGCCCCCAGGAGGCTAATGTGGCCCTCAGGCAGAAAAGGCTTCCCCACCCTTGATACTGTATATTATTATTGTTGTTATTATATATTTATTTCTACCCCACCATTTTCCCTGCCAGGAACATAAGGCAGCTTGCAGATTTTTTTTTTTAAAAAAAATCTCATTCCTTCTAGACCTGGGCTGGGGAACCTTTGCCCTTCCAGGCACTGCTGGACTCCAACTCCCATCAGCTCCCACCGACAGCTGAGGCTTATGGGAGTTGTAGTTCCGCAACAGCTAGAGAGTTGCAGGCTTCTCTGCCCCCGCCGTCCCAGATCCAGGGCAAGTGCGGCCAACTCCTTCCTTCCCAGACAAGGCCATCTGTCGCCTTCCCTTCGTGTCGGGAGGCAAAAGCACCAGAGGTGCGAGATTGAGAGGTGATAGGCAGACCTCCGCGTGCCATCTTTTGGCTGCCAGCTTGGCGTGTTCATCCACTAACTGATCCCCTCCTCAGCTCTCCTGGGAGGACCCATAATTACCCACAGCCCCATCCATTATGCATGGGCCAGCTTGGAGCAAGTGGCGGCGCGTGGATTTCTCTCGCGGCGGCTCGAAATTACTATTTTCAAGCAGAGGAGCAGGTTTCCAAAGGAATCCTTGCGACGCCGGCCCTGCTGCCAAGGAGCTGGGCGCAGCCAAGGATGCCCAAATCCAGGAGGGGAAGGAGAGAATCTGCAACTTCCTGGCGCGGGTACAAAGAGGAGGAAGCGAGGCTGCATGATCTGGGTTGCCCTCCCTCCCTTGGAGCAGGCTTGGTCAACCTGGCGCCCTGCTGATGTTTTGGAGGGCAGCTTCGAAACATCTGGGGGGCACTGGGTTCGCCAAGGCTGTGTTGAAAGAGCGAGGGGAGGAAGCGAGTAAACGAAGGAGAGAGAAGACGTGGGAAGATGGTGAAAAGGAGGAAATGTTTTCTCTTACTCGGGGAGGCTTAAAGGATTAGACTGTTCCGAGCTTAGAAATGCCTCTGACTGCGGGGGAATATGACAGCCACACATCCGGAATATGAAATCAGAGGATCACAAAAAGCAGGGAGAGAGAGAGAAGATGCAATTTGATCAAGCCCACTCATCCACTCCCACCCAGCCGAAAGAATCTGGCACAGACGTCTTGGCCACAGCCCGGCCGTGCAGTGATAACAACAACAATTTATTATTTACACCCCGTCCATCTGGCTGGGTTTCCCCACTCACTCTGGGCGGCTTCCAACAAAATATTAAAAATACAATAAAACATCAGACATTAAAAACTTCCTCAAACAGGACTACCTTCAGATGTCTTCTAAAAGTCAGATACAGTGGTACCTCTGGTTGTGAACAGGATCCCTTCCGGAGCCCCGTTCGCAACATGAGCAGAACGCAACCCACGTCTCCACGTGCGCGGGTTGTGATTCGCCGCTTCTGCGCATGCGTGTGATGTCATTTTGAGCGTCTGCGCATGCCCGAACGGCGAAACCCTGAAATAACCCTTTCCAGTACAGTGATACCTCAGGTTACAGACACTTCAGGTTACAGACGCTTCAGGTTACAGACTCCATTAACCCAGAAATAGTACCTCGGGTTAAGAACTTTACTTCAGGATGAGAACAGAAATCGTGCGGCATCAGCGGGAGGCCCCATTAGCTAAAGTGGTACCTCAGGTTAACAACACTTTCAGGTTAAGAACGGACCTCCAGAACGAATTAAGTTCTTAACCCGAGGTACCACTGTACTTCTGGGTCGCCGCGGGACGCAACCTGAAAAGACGTAACCTGAACCTAACGTAACAAGACGTAACGTAACTACAAGAATGACTGTAGTTGTTTATTTCCTTGACATCTGACGGGAGGGCGTTCCACGGGAGGGCGAGCCAGTGTGGTGTAGTGGTTAAGAGTGGTGGACTCATAATCTGGTGAACCGGGTTCAATTCCCCGCTCCTCCACATGCAGCTGCTGGGTGACCTTGGGCTAGTCACACTTCTTTGAAGTCTCTCAGCCCCACTCACCCCACAGAGTGTTTGTTGTGGGGAAGGAAGGGAAAAGGAGATTATTAGCCGCTTTGAGACTCCTTAGGGTAGTGATAAAGCAGGATATCAAATCCAAACTCTTCTTCTCTTCTTCTTCAGGGGCGGGCGCCACCACCGAGAAGGCCCTCTGCCTGGTTCCCTGTAGCCTCACTTCTTGCAGTGAGGGAACCGCCAAAAGGCCCTCGGTACTGATTTCGGTGAACGATGGGGGTGGAGACACTCCCTCAGAGAGCAGGGCTGAGGGTTTCAAGGAACCACGAGGAACCTGGCCTGGGGTCCCCTAAAATGTGTCCAATCGATGAAGGGCAGGTGGAGAGGAGCCTTGCCCTGGCTCTGCCCAGCCAGTCCAGAGATGGTCCGTCTTCTGTTGTTGGCAGAACAGGAGGCCTGCAAGTCGTATATCCACAGTAACTTGGAATATGAACAGCAGTAGAAAATTGGTAGCATTTGAAATAGAAGAATATTTGAAATTAGAAGAATTCTGATTTATTAGAATGCAGTATATAAATGGGATTGGATGGGATTAGGAACAGCAGGAAAAGGCAGGAAGATAAAGAGAAATGTCGAAGAAATTTGGAATCTGGAATTCGTATGTAAAGATTAAGTTTAATGCGGGGAAACTGACTTGAAAAAATAAATTTAAAAAATGGTATGTCCACAGTAAGTGGCCACAAGTGAAACTATCACCTGCCCTGACCAATGTGTAAGTGCGAAATTTTGGTGAACAACTGTGCAGTCATCTTTTTAACCCTTTCTCCTCATCATCACTCATCGTTTTTCAGAGAGCGCCCCGGCCCCGCCTATTTGACTGGCATCGCAAGGCACTATTAAAAGAGGAAGAACTGTGTTGGTTGCGCAAGCTGTCGCTCTTGAGGTAGGCATGGCATGCTATTTCACCATTGTTTTCTGCCGGGCGATTCCCCTCGGTGTCCCAGTCTGAAAAATGGGTCTGTGTCGCGGTGCTCGGTCAGCACAAAACCCTGGGACACTGGGCGTACCCAAGTCATGCTGAGCACCTGTCAGGTATAATTCTGATGTCTGTGGGAAACCTGCTAGCAGAACAACTCATCCCACCCTGCCGTTTCCAGTAACTGCTTCCAGCTGTGGAGGCAGAGCATGGCTAGCAGCCACTGATGGCCTTATCCTGCACAAATTTGTCCAGGCATCCTTTAAAGCTACCCAAGTTGGTGGTCATCACCGCTTCCGGTGGCAGAGAGTTCCCTTCTTACTTGCCTTTTCTCTAAACCAAAAAGTCCCTTTCCTCATACAGGAGTTGCTCTATAGCAGGGTTTCCCAAACTTGGGTCTCCCGCTGTTCTCGGACTACAATTCCCATCATCCATGGCCACTGGTCCTGCTAGATAGGGATGATGGGAGTTGTAGTCCAAAAACAGCTAGAGAGCCAAAGTTTGGGAAACACTGCTCTATGATATTCAGAGGCAAAATAAATACAGTGGTACCTCGGGTTACAAACACCTCAGGTTACAAACACTTCGGGTTACAGACTCTGCTAACCCAGAAGTAGTACCTCAGGTTAAGAACTTTACCTCAGGATGAGAACAGAAATCGCGCGCCGGCGGCAGTGGGAGGCACCATTAGCTGAAGTGGTACTTCAGGTTAAGAATGGTTTCAGGTTAAGAACGGTCCTCTGGAACGAATTAAGTTCGTAACCACTGTACTTAAAACTGATAATTTGTCAGCTACTCTGAGAATCTTTGGTGCGGTGGAAGGGTTGCAGAACGAGATAAAGACCTCCAGATCTTCCTAGCGATTCAATTAGCTGTCTCTGTTTGTGGACACCAGCTGGGCACGGATGCCAACCATTTTCACCACCCCGGGAGTGAGCCGCGAGGTTCAGGACGAAGTTTTGGGCAGCCAGTTCTTTCCAGGACAGATCCTGGGTAAGCTGAGTTCAGAAAAGTCTTGCGTCGGAGCCGAAAGCAGGCGAGAAGGCCCTAGTTTTACCAGCCAAGCAGGTCCCGCTGGGGAGGATCATCCCCCTTATCAGATATTGATATATACAAACAGAGGAAACAGATGCTGAAACTGTTCCAAAGGCACAGTCAGAGGGACCTGTCTGGGGAGCTTGCTCATTATGTGATGATGCAGGGCAGAGGCAAGAGAAAGGATGAGTGAGTCAGGGCTGAGCTGTGATTTTGAAATGGTCACCCAGGAGGGGGCAGGGAGGGTAGCCTGCATGAGAGTGAAACTTAGCCATTCAAGGAAGGAGAGTGGTTTTGAGAGAAGAGATGTGGGAGGGAGAACGCAGGCGATTTTTCTTTCTAGCTGAGCACGGGAGGTTTCGAATTCCAGAGGGATGACGGCACATCTGAGCCACTCGGTTCCCGCTCGTGCCCCCCCCCCACCACACCGCCCACAAAGACCCGGGCATCAGCCCACACCTCACAAAAGACTGCTGGAAGAGTCACCCTCCCGCTCTCGCTCTCTCCCTGCCCCCACTTTCTCCCAGGCTCTCAAGAGCTGGGAACAAAAGTTTTATCTTATCTCTGTTCCACACGCCCCCATGCAAAGTCCAGTTTCGCTCTCAGCCGCCCCCGCTCACTGCAGAGAAAGCCTAGTGCCATGTGCCTATCCCGACTGAAGGCCAGTTTAGCCTCAGTGACCGGTGCCCTAGGGCAGCCACGTCCAAGCGGTAGATCATGATCTACTGGTAGATCACTGGACGTCTGTGGTAGATCACTAATAGGTAAAGGTAAAGGGACCCCTGATCATTAGGTCCAGTCGTGGCCGACTCTGGGGTTGCGGCACTCATCTCGCTTTATTGGCTAAGGGAGCCGGCGTACAGCTTCTGGGTCATGTGGCCAGCATGACTAAGCTGCTTCTGGTGAACCAGAGCAGCGCACGGAAACGCCGTTTATCTTTCCGCCAGAGCAGTACCTATTTATCTACTTGCACTTTGACGGGCTTTCGAACTGCTAGGTTGGCAGGAGCAGGGACGCAGCAACGGGAGCTCACCCCATTGTGGGAATTCGAACCGCCGACCCACCCACACCTGCTTGGTAGATCACTAGCTCCCCCAAAAAAGCTCAACAACTTTGACCTGAAGCCCCCCAAAACACGGCTTTCCTCCTCCCTAAAACAAGCTCAACAACTTTGACCCAACCCGCAAAAAGGGGGTAGATCACTGCCAGTTTTTAACTCTGTGAGTAGATCGCTGTCTCTTGGGAGTTGGCCACCCCTACCTTAGGGGAAGCCCACAGAGACCTGGCACCAGGAATTGCAGGCGCGAGTCCGTTCCACCATGGTTAATTAAATTGCAGGGTGGATAAGCACCACCTTTTTGAATCTACATGCCAGTTTTCTTTTGGTTTGCCTGCCCCCGCCCCCCCAGTAGGATCCCTGTGTCGTTGGCAGCTGCCCAAGCGGAAATTCAACAGGGAAGGTTTTTGCAGCCCCACAGGGGTAGCACTGCAGGAGAGTGCCCCCACACCATAGATTTCCAGCGGTTGAGGGGCTGTTAAGGCCACCTGCCCAGCGCATGGCATTGCTCTTAGTGGTAGCCTTTTCAGAAAAAAAGCACAGGGGCCACGGGGAAGGGATGTGTTAGAGATCTCCCAGTGCAGATGGTGTCAAGAAAGGAGGAGAAGGTAGAGCAGTGGTTCTCAAAGGGTGCAGCATATCATGCTGTGGTGGGCCAGAGAGGATGGCAAGTGTGGCGGGGAGATTCAAGGACAATCAAGGGAATGGTTCTGCGAGTGATTCTTGTTCTTACGCAGCTGCTTTGTTTTATACTTTCAGCAAGCCCCATGGTCATATTATGACGTAGTTGGGCTCTATGTTACAATTCAAGCACTGTAATCATAGAATTGTAGAGTTGGAAGGCACCACAAGGAACTGGAATCTTTCAACCAACACAGGTCTTGAACCCACAACCCTGGGATTAAATGCCTCGTGCTCAACCAGCTGAGCTATCCAGCTTGTGGGGAGGGGAAATAAACTTGGCTAGATGCCACAAAGTAAGTGGTAACGCCTGTGATAGGAATTTTGAGGTCTTAGATATATGTTAAATGTTCATAAGTGTACCAACCAAGCACGTACATAGATCCGCACAGGAAGACCGACCTGGAACCATTTTGATTCCCAAACTGTCCCAAACTGACCAAATGTTTTCTCTGCAAGGTCAAAGGAAAATGGAAAAGCCTCCCCATTGTCTTTTCCTTCACAAATCCTGTCTTAAGGGCACATTTAAGATATGAATAGGGTGTGAGCCTGTGACCTGGCCCAGGAACTAAGTATTTATCATTACAAAAGACTGGCCAGGCTCCCCAGGCAATCCAATCAAGTAACCTGCCAGACAGGAGATAAACAACAACAGGAGAAAAACAACAGTCAAATTTCTGCTTTAAGACTGCCTTTTCTGTGATGTAGGTATGATGTATCTGAGGGGTGGCCTTGATCTACAGGGTGGCAATTTCAATAGTCTTTATAAGGCCTTGCAGGCCATTGTTCTGGGTCTCCCTCCTCCTCTCCTGCGGGTGAGGAGAGCACCCTGTTGCAACAGATCAATAAAGATCAAGCTTACTAGCTGCTTTGCTTCTCAATATTCTCTGGTTGGCCTCTGTTATTTTCTCCTACCAATAGGGAACCTATATAAGGTCTCTATATGGGCTCTTGGATACCCCATAAGGGAAAAGGGCAGATTTTTATTTATAACACGCCTTAACCATATGTGTGTTGTACGGGTCACTTGTACCTCTTCCATTTTATCAAGGGGAGAGCTAACCTTCACACTTTTCTTTTTGTTTTCCAATGCATTCCTTACCAATAAAATTTGGGGGGGGGGGGGGAGTGGAGTGAGCAAATTTTCATTCCGAAAGTGTGGCCCAGAGGAAAAAGGTTTAAGAACCCCTCAGCTAGAGCCTAAGACGAGCGTTGCAGGATCAGGCCAACGGCCCATCTGGTGCAGAATCCTGTTCTTCCAGCGGCTAGCCAGCCAAATATCCGTGGGAAGCACACAAGAGGGCCTGGGCGTAAAAGCAACTCTCCACTGCTGTGGTTTCCAGAAACTGGTATTCAGAAGCAAACTGAGTCCGACCACCACAGAGCGCAGCAATAGTGGTTAGCAGCCACTGACAGCCTTAACCCTCCTGAATTTGTCCAAGACCCTTTTAAAGGCCTCAAGAGTTGACCATCACTGCCACCTGGGGAAGCAAACTCCACCGCTGCTCTATGTAAACAGCCCCGCTGGCCTGCCTCTGTTTTCCCAGCTCTCCTTATTATGTTTTTGCAAGCTCGTTTCCACTGGTGTAAACCAAAAAGAAGAAAAGAAAAAGAGAAAGGGGAAAGGCAAGAACCCAACCCCAACAGAGGAGCTACCAGCTGGGCTGAGCTGTTGTTTGGGTCACCGGCCGCGCCCTTTCTGGGTACGCTTTGCTCTTTAAATAAAATCCCTCTCAGCTGCATTTCCTTAACAGGAAGGGCTCCCTGAGTATCAACCCCACCCTTGGGAATCTCTCCGCTGGTGTTTACATGAAACTAGATAAAAGAGGAGACTTAGCCGCACTTTCAGTCTCAGAGGAGGGAGTTCATCTTACTTCCCCAGAGTCGGTGCCCGCATCCCTAGCAGGTTGGCTGAAGGGCGCCGGAGTAGCATAATAGCTCAAGGGGAACCTGAATTTGGAGAGCCACCTGAATTTGGAGAGCCGGGAAGGCGAGGTTTAAAAGCCATTTCCTGGCCTCAGGAAAGGCGCTTTAGAAAGCCTCCGGCTGCTCATTTGCAATATGGTAATACGTACCGCCCTGCCCCATAAGCTACTGTAAGGAGGACTGAGACAATATATATGCATACCATTTCTCTCATTATCATGATTATCCCTGCATTCCTCCTCCTCCTTGACTGAAGTCCTGGTCCTGTAATAGCTGTGCCACAAGCCAGGAGCGGGGCAGAGGTAAGAATAATAGAATCAGAGAATTGTGGAGTTGGAAGGGACCCCGAGGGTCATCTAGTCCAACCCCCTGCGATGCAGGAATATGCCACTGTCCCATGCGGGGATCAAACCTGCAACCTTGGCATTATCAGCATCATGCCCTAAGCAACGGAGCTATCCTGTGTTTTCTCCATCGGATGCCTGCAGGAAACCTGGAAACAGGACCCGGGCACAAGAGGGCTCTCCTCTCCTCCTGCTTCCAGCCTCTGGTACAGTGGTACCTCGGGTTAAGTACTTAATTCATTCTGGAGGTCCGTTCTTAACCTGAAGCACCACTTTAGCTAATGGGGCCTCCTGCTGCCGCAGCGCCTTCGGAGCACAATTTCTGTTCTTATCCTGAAGCAAAGTTCTTAACCTGAAGCACTATTTCTGGGTTAGCAGAGTGTGTAACATGAAGTGTATGTAACCCAAGGTACCACTGTACTCAGAAATATATCTATGCAGAGCAGGAGACGACACTGACATCACACATAGCAGGATTTATCGATGGAACAAGCTGCAAAGGATCTTGATCTGAAGCCAAGGCATCCATGGAAACTTTTCCGCGAAATATGTAACCTGCGGCCTTCTGGATGTTGCCGCAGATAAGGTTTCCATCACCCTAAACCTTCAGCCATGCTGGCTGTGGGTGACGGGAGCAGACAGCCAACAACATCTCAAGGATCAGCTACCCTGGTGTGGAATAGAAGGGTATGCTGACTGGCCAGAAAATAATAACTGCCTAGGCCACAGCAGTGTTCAGAAAACGGGCGGAGCTTTTTATAACAAGGAGATAAAGCATTGGCACTGCTTATGGCTTCATGCGGGGACGCGGGTAGCGCTGTGGGTTAAACCACAGAGCCTAGGACTTGCTGATTGGAAGGTCGGCGGTTTGAATCCCCGCGACGGGGTGAGCTCCCGTTGCTCGGTCCCTGCTCCTGCCAACCTAGCAGTTCGAAAGCACATCAAAGTGCAAGTAGATAAATAGGTACTGCTCTGGAGGGAAGGTCAATGGCATTTCCGTGCGCTACTCTGGTTCGCCAGAAGCGGCTTAATCATGCTGGCCACATGACCCGGAAGCTGTACGCCGGCTCCCTCGGCCAGTAAAGCAAGATGAGCACTGCAACCCCAGAGTCGGCCACGAGTGGACCTAATGGTCAAGGGTCCCTTTACCTTTACCTTATGGCTTCATGCACAGTTGCCATCAAAGGCACAACAGCAGCGGCTGCTGCGAAAGTTGGCAATGCTAGGTCTTCATCTTGCCTCCTCTGCTGGCGACTTTTCTCAGTATAGTGGTACCTCGGGTTAAGTACTTAATTCGTTCTGGAGGTCTGTTCTTAACCTGAAACTGTTCTTGACCTGAGGTACCACTTTAGCTAATGGGGCCTCCTGCTGCTGCCCCGCCGCCACTGCACGATTTCTGTTCTCATCCTGAAGCAAAGTTCTTAACCCGAGGGACTATTTCTGGGTTAGCAGAGTCTATAACCTGAAATGTCTGTAACCTAAAGTGTCTGTAACCTGAGGTACCACTGTACTGCTGTTCCCAGCCAGGAGGGAACAAAGGTTGGGAACAGAAACTCTGCCAACACTGGGAGACCCCCAACCCAAAGGAACCTAACCTATCCTCCAGCTGAGTTTTATTGCAATGGGAGAAGCAGCAATTATGTCGCTGATCATCTGTGACTGCTAGCTCTGCTGGCTGGGTATTGATGGGAGCGCAGCAGCACCCAGAGAGCCACTGGATTTTCAACCCCTGTTTTAGAGACTGTGGAAAAAGGCTACCACCAACTATACAGTGGTGCCCCGCAAGACGAACGCCTCACAAGACGGAAAACCCGCTAGACGAAAGGGTTTTCCATTTTGGAGGCGCTTCGCAAAACGAATTTCCCTATGGGGTTGCTTCGCAAGACGAAAAAATCTTGCGAGTCCCCGCGGTTCCCCCCGCTTTCCCCCCCTTTCCCTAAGCCGCTAAGCCGCTTAACAGCTGATCGCTAGAAGCCGCTAGACCGCTGTAGCGCTAATCCGCTAAGCTGTCAATGGGCTTGCTTCGCAAGATGAAAAAACCGCTAGACGAAGAGAATCGCGGAACGGATTCTTTTCGTCTTGCGAGGCACCACTGTAACACCATTATTATTATTTAAACACTAGTCCCAGAACCTATTTTAGATTCCGATGCACGGCCCCCTCAGGCCTGACTTGTGCAGCAATAAAACCGAAAGCACATTTGCAAAGCTAAGCAGGGTCTGGTTTCAAATTGGATGGGGGACTGTGTGTTCCTGCATTGCAGGCGGCTGGCACTCATGACCCCTTCCAACTTTACAATTCTATGATAGGCCTAACCACGTTTTTTAAAAATCTTAACAGCCTGCTTCATGGGAGTGTCTCTGAGCATGTGCAGAGAGCCTTTTTACCAAGTAACCACCTGCTAGGTTCTGGGCTTCTAGGTAGCTCTCATTCTTACAGATGAAATACTGGTTCCAGTACGTTTCATTTCGTAACCAAAGCCCGGCCACCATCTCCTCTTGTGTCAACTGAGCCCTTTGTTTGTACATTCTTCTCAGGTCAAGGAAGTAAAACTTTAACTTCAAGCTGTCCTTTCTGCCACTTGTACAAATGTTCTGTCACTTATCTCTCCATGCCAGAAAACATCCAAGGCAGTTGAATGTTGTAATATTCAGAAGAGACAAAGTATTTTTTTTCACACTGTGCATAGTTGGGCTGTGGAACTCACTCCCACAAGAGGTAGCACTGCCTGGTAACATGGGTGTTTTTTTTTTAAAAAAAGGGTTTGTCAAATCTGTGGGGGCTAAAGGCTCTCAATAGCTACCACCAAAGTTTATAGTGTCACCGACTGGAATTAATGGCAGGGGAGCTGGCCCTGTTTGCTTCTTTTAACATGAAGGTGAAATCTGCACCCGGCTGTGGGGTATTCAGTCCACAAAAGGACAAGCAGCCCAGACATACAACGGGTCAGTTTCAGTTCCCTGTGTGGAATTTTTCCTACAATATCTGATAAGTTGCCAGGTTCTGTGACTGCACAAGGTTAATTATACCCTGCTATCTTGAGGCGTCTATTAATATCCCAAAACACAGCTATAAGGAAAACTGCCTGATTTCTCGTAAGAGGGCTGAGCGGTAACAGCGAATCGGAGCTGTACAAAGTTAGGCACGCCCTCAAATTCCAATGGGTCTACTCAGAACATTGGATACAATGCCCTGCGCCTCTGAATGTTTTTAAACTTCCCATAGATGGTAGATCTAGGTAGTTGAGATTCCTGCATTGCAGGGGGTTTCCCTTCCAGCTCTATGATTCTATAATAGATCTATTTGGATCTACTGACATCAGGCAGCCGCCATCACTGTACTCTTTTTGACACCTGTTTAAAACATGCATTATTTGCTTAGGTAAGCTCATCCAAACATGTAGAAGTTACCTGTGTGTTATTTCTTTTTCAGATGCTGTTGATTTTAGTCATCTTTTGAAAAGTTGCAGCTACCTGTTTTAAATCAACAGGTACCTGTTTTATTTCATATTTTTGTAAACCACTTTGCTGTTTCCTTTCCTTTTTTTCCCTTGGAAAGAAAATATTAAACTGGTTTTGTGAATAGGCTTAGAGGTTTTCCTAGAAACAATTTACGTATACATTTTGTTAAATAAATAAAAATAAGTAGTTCCCGGGAAGCAGGGTTGGGCAGAGAGAAAACAGAGCATTTCATTAATTTCGATTCAGGTAATATCAGGACAGAGGTTTTACTGGCATATACTTTTCCAGGTACATCTATTAGTGCAAATTAAACAACTTTAACTGACACTTCCACCTGCATTTTAGGAACTGTAATCTAGCAAATGTGCGGCAAATTCTTCATTGAAGGCAGAGGCTGTGGAACTGAGGTCCACTCACTCTTTTGTTTTGGATTATTATTTATATTGGTTTTTATACTTTCGAGGCAAAAAATCCACACAAAGCGGCTTACAATATAGCTAAAGCTAGTCTGATTACAAATTTAAACGCAGCTAAAATTTGATTTTTAACAAAACAAACCCAAACAATCCCACGAGCCTCTTTCAGCTCAATGATTAAGGGTTTGGGTAAACTAACGGACATGTTAGACAAGTTTAGGAGAGGTGGAATCCTGATTTACAACTGGGCTCCAACTCCCACCAGCCCCAGCCAGTGTGACCAATGGCCAACGCTGATGGGAATTGGAGTCACTGTCTAGATCAGGCACAGGGGGACCATTGGCCATCCAGTTCTCAAACTACAAGTGGCCAATTGGCCAAAGATGCTGTTCAGCAACATCTGGAGGGCCAAAGGATCCCCCCACATGGTTTGGACTCTAAAGGACCATGGGCAACTCATAGTACTGCACGGTGACTGTTTTATCTGCAGCTGCCGATTTGCATAGATCAGCCTTCGCCAAGCTGGTGCCCTCCATACCATTTGGACAACAACTCCAGTGGGAGTGCTGGTCCAAAACAAGTAAAGAGATACGTGCCCTAAGCTGGAGGCTTTCAGAACGTGGTCGAAGGAAACTCCAGCATCCTATGGAAGTTTATCAACAGTTTACCCGCGATCCTAAAAAAACGTCCCAGGATCTTCCTTTGAAATGCAGATCTGGAGGAGAGCAATGGGTATAATCTAGAGCAGTGGTTTCCAATTAGTGGTCCACGGACCTCAGAAGGTCCACGTAACTCACCCGGGGGTCCGTGGCTCCATTCACATAACAAAAACTACCATAGATATATAAAAATCTTCAAAAGTAGTGGGCCCATGCCTTGGCTTTTGAAACCAGAGGGTCTGCGGTACTTAGCTAATTGGAAACCAGTGACCTCTAGAGCATTTCTCAAGTTCAACATGGAGTGATGGTTAGGTCTCATAGGACCAGCTATCACCCTCGATATCAACTCAGCCATAGACATCTGAAGTTTTAAATGTATGATGTGTTTTTGTATATTTTGTTGGAAGCTGCTCAGAGTGGCTGGGGCAACCCAGTCAGATGGGCCCAAAAAATAAATTATTAGTACAGTGGTACCTCGGGTTAAGAACTTAATTCGTTCTGGAGGTCCGTTCTTAACCTGAAACTGTTCTTAACCTGAAGCACCACTTTAGCTAATGGGGCCTCCTGCTGCCACTGTGCCGCCAGAGCACGCTTTCTGTTCTCATCCTGAAGCAAAGTTCGTAACCTGAGGTACTATTTCTGGGTTAGTGGAGTCTGTAACCTGAAGCGTCTGTAACCTGAAGCATCTGTAACCCAAGGTACCAGCATACTGTATTCCCAAAATCCTTCTCATCATCTAGAGCAGTGCTTCCTAAATTTGGGTCTCCACCTTTTTTTTAAAGACTACAATTCCCATCATCCCTGACCACTGGTGCTGCTAGCAGGGATGATGGGAGTTGTAGTCCAGAAACAGCTGGAGACCCAAGTTTGGGAAATCCTGATCTAGAGGTACCTCACCAGCAGGGCAAGGAAGTCTGAAAGCCGGCGCCTGATACGGCTTAAACCTCTCAAATTCATAAACAGGGCCTTGCTGACAGCACACACCCGTTCCAAGACTCAAATTACACTACTCCTTTCATTTTTTAAAGGTCTTTGGGGGTTTCGTGTGCCCAGCAGGGGCCACACCCCAAAGCAGCCAGGGATCAGGAGCCGTCTCCAAGTGGCCTTCCTTTGACCTTTCTCCACAGAGTCCGACACTTGAGCACTTTTTATTGCCTAAGCAAAAACAGCTGCCGCCTCCTTCTTTCCCAGGCTGCAGCCCGGGTGGCGAAGAACCGGGAGAATCCGTCACGGGCTTCGGCGGCAGGCCCTGTCGGCGTGGAAGGACTTAGCCCAATATTCACGCTAGGCTTTAAGTGGATCAGGCCCCATGGCGATCCGAAAGTGGGTTGGAGCAACCAGTGGGCGAGAGATGAAAGCTGAAACTTAGAGCAGGGCCTTGCCAGTGGGCAAGAGATTAAAACATAATCTGGAGAAGACTTCAGCCACACTTTTGGCAGCTACCTCAGCACTGCTACCGACACTTGGGAAACATGAATACGTTCTGTTTGCTAACATTCAAGCTGCATTTCGCAGCTTGCTTTGAAACAGCTGTTTGAGGGTGGTTCTGAACAAGTGCAAATTAATAATATTATCACTGCATGTGGAGTAACTGCTAGGGACCCCCTTTCCCACGCAATGTGGGCTAACCAAAAAGATTACACGGCAGAGAACCTATAGTTCTCTTCAGACAATGTGGCCACCGTTTAGGGGTAATGGGAGTTGGGAATCCACCAACCTCTGGAGGGCCAGAGGTTGCCCACCCCTAAACTAGCACCTCCCATTCGAACCCCAACATTTCATTTCTATCGCACATTAAGCATTTCCCCCTAAGTGCTTCAACGAGCCTTTATGGTGGCTCCAGCAATGTGTTACAGACAAGGCCAAGAAGACAGTTTGCGCCTTTGCAAAAGCCTGTGAACGTGTGGCGAAACTCATCTGTTTGAAACCAAGGGCTCATAGCTCGCGCTCATAACCACCGTGCAAGCCGCTTGCAGATGAAGCGCTGGGCTTGCAGGTGAGCGAAAATGAGGCCGATGGCAGGTGTCCAACAGCCAGGCTCCGCTGAAGGGTGAAATAAAGATTTACGTATAGGAAAGTGACAGGGAAGCGAAATTTCAGGAACCTTCCCCAGCCTCTCCTTTTTCTAAGTGTCAGGGCTCTCCCTGGTTGTGTGTCAATCATACACATCCTGGTGTTACAGGATTGGCAGAACCACACCAGGGGTGGGGAATCCTAGGCAACTGAGTCAAATGCGGCCTTCTAGTCTCCTCTATGTGGCCCTCAAGATTCTCCCCAGGAAACATCCCTCCCTGTCTGTGATTCACACCCCCCTTGAGTGTTTCTGCTTGGCAAACAGATTTTTAAAAAGCTAAATCACTGACGTCCCTCACAAATACAGTGGTACCTCGGGTTAAGTACTTAATTTGTTCCGGAGGTACGTACTTAACCTGAAACTGTTCTTAACCTGAAGCAATACTTTAGCTAATGGGGCCTCCTGTTGCCGCCGCGCCAACAGAGCATGATTTCTGTTCTCATCCTGAAGCAAAGTTCTTAACCTGAAGCACTATTTCTGGGTTAGCGGAGTCTGTAACCTGAAGCGTATGTAACCTGAAGCGTATGTAACCTGAGGTACCACTGTATCAGACTGAGAACGAAGTATGCTATATGAGCATTTAGGTAAAGTAAGAAAGTTTGCACCTATCGGGATGCATACATTAAAAGCCCAGTGCTTTGATTTCTTTTTTAAATGCAGAGTGGCGAACAGCCCTGCTGCTTTTGAATAAGGTATCCAGAGAAAGATCAGAGCGACAAGTTCAAGGAGGTGGCTTGGAGGGAAATAAAGATGCCAGAATCCTAAGAAGTCCAAGTAGTTGGGCTGTCAAACCTACGAGAAGTTCAGGGGCCCAACTTGCTAAAAGCCACAATTTCCCACTGTGCTATATGTGAGAGACCCTCCCATTGGTTCTGGATAGACAAAAGTACTTCAGTCAGAACACATAATATGAGATTTGCTGCCAGAACATTGAGTTCAACTGCCATCAGCCCCAGACAGCAGGACCCAGTTGCCAGGGATTATGGGAATTGTAGTCCAGCAATATCTAAGTCATAGGTTAGGCCAGTCTTTCCAGCAGATTTTGGACTACAATTCCCATCATCCCCGACCAGTGGTCTTGCTAGGGATGATGGGAGTTGTAGTCCCCAAAAAACAGCTGGAGGCCCAAGTTTGGGAAACACTCGAGGTAGACCAAAATTTGCCAACCTGGTGCCTTCCAGACTTGGTTGGACTTCAAGTCCCATCAGCCCCCTGCCCAGCACCTACTGGCTGGGGGTTGATGGGAGTTGTAGTCCAACAACCAGGTTCATAAAGGCTAGGTTCGACAATGGCCGGGTTTGCCAAACTGAGGCTTATCGAGACTGTGCAGTTCCAGGAGAGCAGCTTCCAACTACTTTATGCTTTTATTTAAGCCAAGGTTCGGCGTGCCATGTCGTGCAAACCAGGCCCGAAATCAGGAAAGACAGGCCTGTCAACACACCACTAGACCTGCCAGATAAACAGGACCTCTGTGGTTCAGAGGCAGAGGACAAGAAGAGGGGTGTTGGTTGCTTTCATGCCTTGCTTGTGAGCTCTGCCTGGGCGCTAAGGCTGGGTGGGGCTTTAAATCCAATTCGGCAAGGCTCTTCCTTTTGAGCTTAAGACCTCCCTTGCCAAGAGGATTAACCGCGGGTGGAGTTGGGGATGTCATGCACCCCTCAGCCCTGCTTGCATCATAGGCGCTGTGAATGTGCACATGGAGAAGGAAGCAGGGTTAAGCACTCACTCCACAAGGCCATGCCTCGTTCCCGTGCTGTTCTTCCACGCTCTATGTAGACAACCACAGGGACGCGGGTGGCGCTGTGGGTTAAACCACAGAGCCTAGGATTTGCCGATCAGAAGGTCAGCGGATCGAATCCCCGCGACGGGGTGAGCTCCCGTTGCTCGGTCCTGCTCCTGCCAACCTAGCAGTTCGAAAGCACGTCAAAGTGCAAGTAGATAAATAGGTACCGCTCTGGCGGGAAGGTAAAGGGCGTTTCCGTGCGCTGCTCTGGTTCGCCAGAAGCGGCTTAGTCATGCTGGCCACATGACCCGGAAGCTGTACGCAGGCTCCCTCGGCCAATAAAGCGAGATGAGCGCCGCAACCCCAGAGTGGGTCATGACTGGACCTAATGGGCAGGGGGGTCCCTTTACCTTTTTAGACAACCACAACAAAATGTTGCAGCAGGGAGCACTCCTGTTAAGGATTTTTGGCTGGTCAGCCATGCCTATTTTCAGGATACTCCATTTTAACACCTTCCTAATCTAACACCCTTATTGAGCTGTCGTTTCAGTGCGTTTCCCTCCCCACATCCATAACATTTTTGTAGTTCTGCAAACCTTGGGATTACCGGAGCCTGCCGCAACTTCTCTCTTTTGCAAAGACCCTGATGCTGTTATTTAAAGGATCCACACTTGGGAGAATGAGTTTCCTCTTGGTAGAGATGTTGCTTGATGCTGCACCTGCGGAACACCCTCCCACCAGATATCAAAGAGAAAAACAACTACCAGACTTTTAGAAGACATCTGAAGGCAGCCTTCTTTAGGGAAGCTTTTAATGTTTAATAGGTTATTGTATTTTAATATTCTGTTGGAAGCCACCGAGAGTGGCTGGGAAAACCCAGCCAGATGGGCGGGGTATAAATAATAAAGTATTAAATTATTTATTTATTAAATTTATTAATTTTGTTGTTATTATTATTATTATTATTATTATTATTATTATTATTATTATTATTATTACAAAAAGAAACCATGCAACCAGTCCAGGAGAAGATTTACTCCTACTTTCATCTGGCTTCCAACTCATTTTCTCCCTGAAATAAGAGTCAAAGCTGTGTTGGTCTTTATTGGCATTTTAGCTTCCACTGAAATATTTAACCTGAGAAAAACACACGTATCCCCCCCCCTTTAAAAAAAAGGAATAAATTACTTCAGTGGCGGTGCTTGTATCAAAATGCTCCTTAAACTGAACTCTCTGTGAGGGGGGGGAAACCCCCCAAGCTGCTTACAAAGATAAAATTTTAGCTCACTTTCCTACAGAACTGGAGAAAAGCATTACATCAATAGGTTGTGTTTTTTTTTAATTCATTGGCACAGCCTCCTGTTCTTCTATTAGCAGCCACAGATGTTTAGCTGGTGAGGCTTTATTCCTGGCATGAGGATAAAGTGACCGAGAAAAATTCACAGCTCATATTTCAATGCATCATGCTGCTGTGGGAAAAACATTGGCAGGGTCTTTTTTCGATTTTTTTTTTTTAAACATAGAAATCCTGCCCCAGAAGTGAATGTTACCATCGCTGTGGCCTGTATTCAAAGCAGTCTTTTCACTGCCTGCACCTGCAGTCACAGATGCCTGTATACAGTGCAAGGCACCGTAAACTGCCCTCTGTTTCTCCAAAACAGCACCTGGGCCATACCTGCTGTTCCTGCTTTGAAGGAAACCCGATCTCCCTCCTGGGGCAGACAGGTGGTCATGGAGACATGCAAAAAAAGGCGACAGATCAGACCGGTTCTAAACAGCAGGCGCCTGCTGCCAAGGAACACTCTCGCCTCATCCAAAACAATGGGGAGGTATTTTGGAGGCTGGTTTTAACAGTGCAATAAGAGCGAGGAGGTGCAAAACCCATACACATTAACCAAACCAAACTATTTTTTTTATTTATCGCACAGTAACGTACCTTTCCTAGCTGAAGGAGCATAAAGGTAAAGGTAAAGTGCTCCCTGCTGCAACATTTTGTTGCGGTTGTCTAAAAAGGTAAAGTCGTGGCCGACTCGGGGGTTATGGCGCTCATCTCGCTTTATTGGCCGAGGGAGCCGGCGTACAACTTTCGTGCCATGTGGCCAGCATGACTAAGCCACTTCTGGCAAACCAGAGCAGCGCACGGAAATGCCGTTTACCTTCCTGCCGGAGCGGTACCTATTTACCTACTTGCACTCTGACGTGCTTTCGAACTGCTAGGTTGGCAGGAGCAGGGACCGAGCAACGGGAGCTCACCCCATCACGAGGATTCGAACCGCCGACCTCCTGATCGGCAAGCTCTAGGCTTTGTGGTTTAACCCACAGAGCCAGCTGTTTACAAAAGAGCAACAAGCAGAGCTACTGATGCACTTCTCTTTTCTCCTCAGAGCCGTGAGGCCTAGGCAGTGAGATTTTTTGACCCAATTCAGAGAGGAAGAGGGGGAAAGTGTTGATTAATGGGAGGCCGAAATAGGCCACCAATTCCGGCAACTTTGCCAACCATATTGACATTCAACGTTATTAAGGAGTATTATTATTGATAATAACAACAGGCAGGCAGACACACACACCGCCAGGACCTATTCCAGTCATACTGTGCCATCCCTTAGGGCCAACAGACAGCATTCTGCCCTGTGATAAAGAAGAGGGGCTGGCAGACAGGGTTATTTGGTGGGAGAACTCAGAAACTGGAAACCGTCTTGGTGAAATGGCAATATATAAATCCAGCAAATAGGAAAACATATATATATTCATCTGCAGGAACCATTTAGAGCAGGGACACCCCTCCCTCCAACCTAGACTACAACTCCTATCATTCCTGACCAAAGGCCATGCTCACTAGGGATGATGGGAGTTGGAGTCCGACAGCATCCAGAGAGGCTAGGGACCTGAACCACTATTTATGGCTGTATTTGGGAAGTTGCTCACAATATGACAAGCAATTAGTGCCTCCCACTCTGCTCTTCCTTTGAAAATACAGTGGTACCTCAGGTTAAGTACTTAATTCGTTCCAGAGGTCGGTTCTTAACCTGAAACTGTTCTTAACCTGAAGCACCACTTTAGCTAATGGGGCCTCCTGCTGCCGCCGCACCGCCAGAGCTCGATTTCTGTTCTCATCCTGAAGCAAAGTTCTTAACCTGAAGCACTATTTCTGGGTTAGCGAAGTGTGTAACCTGAAGCGAATGTAACCTGAGGTACCACTGTATATCAGGAAGTACCTTTTGCCTCTGTAGCAACGGTTTTTTTAAAAAAATCGCAATAAGCACTTCACAATAAGGAAGAATCTACAATTTTGATGCCCCTCCAGGACTGGGGTAGGGAAGGCCAACATTGCTCTTTCTTCTGTGGATCAAATTTGGCTACAGAAACTTTCTTTCCCCAATGAGCACTTACTCTCCTACTCAGAGGAGACGGCCCAGTCACTCAACTGGAGCCTCTAGGACATTCCGCTTGCAATTAATTTTATACCAAGCAAGGTGGCTTTAAATATTCATGCGGCCGCGAGAAGGCGAGGCATTTGGTGTCACCGTGGCAAGGATCCCTTCTGCTTCAGCAACTTAAGGGGTTCCTCGCTGCCATCAACCCCCCCATGTCAGATAAACCCCAAAACAGGAAGGCAAGGAGAGTTCGCTTTTGATACATCTTTTAATTACACTCAAATGCGGAGACAGAGCCCACCGGGGACACACAAAAAAAACCAAACCAAAAGTACGAAAATAACTCTGTGCCTTTTTCACAAAGGCGGGGGGTATTTACAGACATTTGTGGGTATGAAGGAGGGGGAAACCTGCTGGTCCTCATTAAGGCACAGCATGGGGTAGTGCAGGAGAGAGGGGAAGAGGGACCCATCTCCTGACCCTCCAAACAATTCCACAGGAACCCCCACCCCACCCCACCGAAAACAACGCACACAATGATGGTGAACGATCCAGGGGAGTTTATTGGGAAGGGACGTGGGGCAGGCCGAACCGGGGGACGGACAGACCCCCGGCAAACAGTCTTTTGGAATAAAGCAAGGCCCGGGGGCTGGCAGTGCAAGTGGTGCTGTGCCCCCTCTCTCCTTCCCCCAACCCTGGCCTTGTTCCCTGATGAAAGAAGGGGGGCGATCCGAAGAGCAGACAGGCCCTGTTTACCTGTTGAGACAGGCAGGGTGGAGGATGTGCAGAGAAGAGACAGCACTTTTAGACAGGAGCCTGGTCTTTTCCTCCCAAGCACCAGGCTGGGGGGTGGGATTCAGCACCAGCCAAGACCACCCGGTTAAGAGCACCAAAAAGAAACCAGAGAGCGCCATTCGGGGGAGAGAGATTAAAGATTGCCAGAACCTGGGGGTGTCACGCAAGGCATGCTGAGCCCAAAGGTCCTTTTTGCCAGCGCCAGGAGAAGTTAGCTGTGTTTCCTTCCCAATCTGCCCCATGCCCAGTTTTTACAGTCAGTTCTGCATCTCCTCTAATACGTACTACAAAAAAAGGAAGAAGTCGAATCCTCTTAAGGCAGCAGCACGCAAAATGTCTCCTGGTGGCCGAAGAAGAGGGAAATTTTCAGGGTAAAGAGTGTCCCGTCCCTGTCTCCCCCCCCCCCTTGTTAAAAAAGAAAGCAAAAATAAGTTTCCCCTTTTCGGCAAACCCCAACTTCATGGGGCTCCGACAAATCTCCCCCTGGGATGTGTCTTGCGGCTGCCTCGCCTCTCAAAGTCAAGGGAGGCTTCGCTGCCCCACCAACAGAGTCTGGCCACGCAGGACCCATAAATTAAAACAAAAACCAGAACTTCATAGAGTCTCTCTTAAGCGTGTCTTTTGCGAAGGCCAAAGTTCTCTTCCCGGTATCTAGGGATGCCGCCGAGGCCGGGCTCACACGTAGACAGCTGTCTTGGATATGATGGAGCCGTCGTGCTGGGACTCCATGTCGTCAAAGTCGTAGCCGTGGTGGGGAGAGCTGAGCCGCAACATGGGGCCCAACTGGTCGTACTGCTCCTCGTCGCCCTCCAGGCGGTGGGAAGGGTAGCCGTAGGGCGGGAGGCGCTCCTGGCATTCATCTTCCTCGTCGTACTCGTCCTCGTCCTCCGGCCCCCTCCCCGGGGCGGCTTTGAGGGGCCGGTCGAGTTCGGTGAAGTCGCGGGCTGGGGGCGGAGCTGTCCCGTTGCCAAAGACCCGGGTCTTGGGGTCGTAAGAGCCTTTGGTGCCCCGGTGGCGGTGGCGACGCACAGCAAAGAAGACTATGGCTCCCAGGAGAGCCAAGGCTAGCATCCCACCCACGATGGACCCGGCCAAAGCTCCAGCGCTGCTGCTCTGCCTCTTCGCCGGCTGGTCTGAGTAAAAAAAGGAAGACGAGGGGTGTCACTCAGAGAAAAGTGCATCACTAGGCTTTGCCAGCGCTGGGGAAGGGGCAGAGCTGCAGGTGGAGCCGTGGAAGAGCGCACGGGCAGGGTCTCGGGGACCCCCAGCCTCCCCTATCCATCTGGAAGGGTCCTCCTGCAAAGGAGCCCCCTTGCTGTCAGAGGAGAATTGGGACATTAGAGGGTCCAGGGAGGGCCTCTTCCATGCAGGCCTGCCCAAGCATGATGCGGCCTAGCATGTCGACTCTGTACCTAAAACACACCCAGCCGGAGGCACAGCCTGTGCCACAACTTACACCCACAATGCGCCCAGCCGATTAGGCCCCATGGCGTTCCTTGCTTTCCCATTTCCACAATGCATTCAGCTTTCGGGACATGCACAGTAAGCCCGCAACTTACACAGGAGTTAACGTTCCGCCGATCGCGCCTAAAGCCAAAATCGCGTGGGCTCAACCCTGGGTGGGATTGCCAAAGTCGTTTTCCCTGGAACCCTGACTCCTCTTTCCATCCTCTGTTTTTTGGCGGAAGGCACACGGTTTAAATGCACGCAAGTTGCGGGCTTGCTGCATTCCCAAGATGTGAACATGTATTGAACCATTTACAATACCAGGAGAAGGACGTCATATGGTGTGGAGGCCCAGATTTGGGACGTCCGGTTCTGTTCAGCTCCACCCAGCATGGCCATGATAGGAGTTGTAGTCCAACAACATCTCAAATTTCAGCAAATCTGGTGTCCCCCTGTCTCTTGCGCTCCACTAAATGTATCTCTGGAGGGAGATTCAGGTTCCCCACCCCGATTTCTCCCTGACATGTTAGTATCATGTATACAAGGATTGGGGGTGGGGGGTGGGAGAACAGAAGCACTCTAAATATCGCATCCTCCATCTCAAACTGAAAATGGTGCAGCCCAGTAATCAAGTTCTAAAGAGTTTCAGCTCTCAGCCCAGAGAAGGAAGCACATATTATATATAAACAGCTGGCCCCCAAAGCAGTTTTGTTTTTTGTTTGGGGTTTTTTTTTTAAAGGAAGCAAGATTCCCCATATGTGCAAAACACCAGGCCACCAGATCCAAGTCTTTTCACCCAAAAGCTCCACACACACATAAGACCATCGACGCCCCACGATTCTCACCTCGGACATAGATGGCTTGGTCTGTCGAAACCTGTCCCACGCGATTGGTGGCCTGGCATCTAAAAGTGGTGTTCACCGAAGCATCCACGTTGCGCACCAAGAGTATGTCGCCCTGGACCTCCACGGTCTTTGGGAGAGGCCCATTGGCCCTGAATGGGAACAAGAGAGAGAGAGAGAGAGAGAGAGAGAGAGAGAGAGAGAGAGAGAGGGACTTAGCTAGGAAACAGAATCTGGGAGACTACAACAGTCCCTTGTAAGAACCCACTACACATGGCGTGTCTTTTGCATTGAAGGATGCAAAACATCTGTGCGTATACAGCAGTATACAAATTTAATAAGTGATAATGATAATAAATGCATTCCGCTGCTGTGTGAGCTTTTCTCCACAAGCCCCGACAATCAGAAACTTTTCTTTTTTAAAAAAGAAAGAAAGAAGAGAATGCTACGAATTTCATACTATACATACCATAGATTCCGGCGTATAAGACGACTTTTTAACCCCGGAAAAGAGGTAAAAAATTTGGGGGTCGTCTTATACGCTGGGTATGGCTGCAGTGGGTGGCGGGCTCCGCTCTGCGCTGGGAGGAAGACACCCAGCGAAGCCGGCTTAGCATCGCTGGGCAGCTTCCTCCCGGCGTGGAGTCCGCCGCCCACTGCCCAGCGAAGCTGCCGAAGCGTATAAGACCCCTCCCCAAAGTGGCAGCACCGTCTTATACGCCCAGTCGCCTAATGCACCGGAATCTACGGTGTTTCTTAACCTTGGGTCTCCGGCTGTCGTTGGACTACAACTCCCATCAACCCTAGCTAGCAGAACCAGTGGTCTAGGATGATGGGAGTTGTAGTCCAACAACAGCTGGACACCCAAGGCAGAGAAACCAGTCTAGGACAGTCTGAATGCATGGTATAGGGAAGGAGAAAAAGGGCCTACCAATGAAACTTAAATAGGAAATCACCCCAGAGAAGATAGATGAGGACCCTGCAGAGCCCCAGATATGACTGGACTACAACTCCCATCAGCCTTGACCAATGGCTGCACTGCCCTGGGGCTGATGGGAGTACAAAAACGTTGATAATACCACAGGCTCCTGATCCCTGCTATACAGTGGTGCCCCGCAAGACGAACGCCTCGCAAGACGGAAAACCCGCTAGACGAAAGGGTTTTCAGTTTTGGAGGCGCTTCGCAAAACGAATTTCCCTATGGGCTTGCTTCTCAAGACGAAAATGTATTGCGAGTTCCTGCAGGTTTTTTCCCCTCCCCCCCCCTTTTCCTAAGCTGCTAAGCCGCTTATCAGCTGAACGCTAAAAGCCGCTCAACCGCTAATAGCGCTAAGCTGTCAATGGGCTTGCTTCGCAAGACGAAAAAACCGCTATACGAAGAGCCTCACGGAACGGATTAATTTTGTCTTGCGAGGCACCACTGTATAGGTTTATATCATTTTATATTAGGACTGCATGTAAGCTGAAGACATTGAGTAGCAACACATGAGCGAATTTTTTCTTGGTGCCACTTTGAGCTTAATTTGGCACTCACTGTTTACAGTATCTTATCAGTACAAAACAGGATACCCTTTTTTCCAATGTATGCCATGCCATGTGTGCAGCCCTGGACTAAACCACAAACTTAAGCCCCCTCCTCTTTGCCACGCTTCTCTGCTTTTCTCCCCTCGTCCCAAGGTGCTCTACAGAAGGTCATGCAGAACTTGGGAGCCCTGACTTCCTGGCCCTCCCCTGCCCATAGCCAGAGTCATCTGGGGAGGATGTTTTTCCTTTGGAGAGCCAGAAGAACCGGCTCAGCCTCATTCTGTGCCGAAAGGGGAAGCCGTCTCTCCCACAGGCTGGAGGAAGAGGCTTAACACAGCCTACGAGTTCTTTGGAGCAGACTGTGCAATGTTCAACCCACTGAACTGAATGAAAGCCACCAATCCCACACGTTTTGAAAATGTTTTTGTCTTCTTGCCGCCTGAGGCAGGCAGAAAACCCCTGGTGGTTTTTCAAATTAATAATAATAATAACTTTCCTAGGGGCAGGTGGGGCTGGTCAACCTGGGAAGGTAAGCTCATCTAGAAGAAGGAAAAGTCTGATCCTAAACCTCCGGCTGAGGAGTAAACCCTACACAAATCTGGAGTGGAGTCCCTAAGATGGTTGGATGGTGCCTTGCATGCCTCCTTCCGGCAACTCTTGCACCCAAGCCAGTGCCAAACGTATTGCTCTGCCTTCCTCTGGACCACATCAAAAAGGCCAAGAGTGGGGTCTTGTCATCTAGGCAGCCGAGGACCTCCAGACACACTGCCCAGGCTTGCGCCCCGGGGAGGTCACTTTGGTGCTGCAAATGCAGCAGTTAGACTTCACCCTTGGAGGCGCACTCCATTGTCTCTCAAGGCCAACGATAGGCTTCCATTCATGGCTGCGTTTTGCTTAGTGGGTCACAAGCTATTCAGGCCTATCATAAAATACAGTGGTACCTTGGTTCTCAAACGCCTTGGTACTCAAACATCATGGAACCCAAACATCGCAAACATGGAAGTACCGTATTTTTCGCACCATAGGGCGCACCGGACCATAGGGCGCACCCAGTTTTTAGGGGGGGAAATCAAGAAAAAAAAAATTCCCCCCAGCCCCAAAAAGCAGCGTACAGGCTGCGCACAATCTCTCCCTGCCGGAGGGGTTGCGCGCGGCTATGGCACAAGCCAAGGCAGCGAGCAGGATGGATCCCGCTCGCTGTTTTGGGTTCCCCTTTAGCCCCGTGCAGCCTCTCCTTGCCGGAGGGGTTGCGCGCAGCTATGGAGCAAGCCAAGGCAGCGAGCGGGATGGATCCCGCTTGCTGCTTTGGCTTCCCCTTTAGCCCCGTGCATTTGGCTTCCCCTTTAGCCCCGTGCAGCCTCTCCTTGCCAGGAGACGCTGCGCAGGGCTAAAGAATCCATAGCCCCGTGCAGCCTCTCCTTGCTGGAGGGGTTGCGTGCAGCTATGGAGCAAGCCAAGGCAGCAAGCGGGATGGATCCCGCTCGCTGTTTTGGCTTCCCCTTTAGCCCCGTGCAGCCTCTCCTTGCCGGGAGACGCTGCGCAGGGCTTTCCTGGCTTGTGGGGGGATTCCCTCACCTCTCCCAAAAGCCCGCAGAACCGTGCAACCCCTTTAAAGAGATCGCGGCTTCTCCTGGCTTTTCTGGGAAGTGGGGGAATTCACCCACCTCCCGCAAAACCGGCAGAAGCCGCGCAACTCCTTTAAAGAGATCGCGGCTTCTCCTGGCTTTTCTGGGAGGTGGGAGAAGGGACTGATGCGGTCAGTCCCTTCTCCTGTGGAAAAGCCCGCAAGAGCGCACGGAGCTTGTGTGCAGCTCTTGGGGGCTTTTCCCGCCTGCCTCCCCTCTGCATTCGCTCCATAGGATGCACACACATTTTCCCTTGCTTTTTAGGAGGGGAAAAGTGCGTCCTATGGTGCGAAAAATACAGAAAGTGTTCTGGTTTGCGAACTTATTTTGGACACCGAATGTGCTCCGTTTTGAGTTTTACGCTTCCATTTTGAGTGCCATACTTCCGTTTTGAGTGTTACACTAAGGTCTGTCTGTTTTTGCCATTTATTTTGTGTTTTTGTTTTTGCGGCTCTTTTTGTTTCGTTTTTGTGACTGTGTGGAACCCAGTCAGCTACGGATTGACTGATAGTGTGACTGCAGTACATTGTTTATTGCTTTCATTGTATGCATCAATGGTCTCGTTAGAGAGTAAAATTAATCTGGGGAGCTGAGATGACCCTCCCGGGCAGACTTTCAAATTCTGAACGTCCCAAACAGTGTAAGGTCACACAGTGCAGATCCTCCCTCTTGAGATCAGGAACTGCGGCACATGGAAAAGCCTTTCATCGGCACCACTCCTGAGAAAGTGCAGGGATGCACTTCAAAGCTCATCAAAGTGCAGAAGTCCTAATTGGCCAGCTTCAGGTGAATGCCTCCGCGGAAGGGCACACTCAAGGGCCGGGCCGTGTGTACTGGCTGGCGGTGGGAGGGAAGAGAGAAAGAAAGAGGTTTCGGACTCACGTGCTCCAGATGAACTCGGTGGGCGGAGGGTTCCCCTTGGCGGTGCACTTGAGCGTGGCCTCGTTGCGGCTCAAATACCAGTTGTCGTCATATCCCTCTATGGTGACCTCGGGAGGATCTGCAAGGAGAAACCAGATAGGATATTCCCGTCTTTCTTGGTGGCGGGCACTGAGAAGACGCACAAATCCCTGCTTCTTCTTTCTCCCCCAGCCAAGATTGCCCTCCTGCAAATATCCCCACAAGCTCTGCCTGAAACAGCATCTGCTATCTCCCCAGGTCCTTTTCTCAGTTTTTTCACCACCCGAAGAGCCTTTTATTAGTCTGTTTCCGCATCAGAATTGCCTTTGGGTGTTTTAAATGGTTGCATCGCCCGCGGGTTTGCAGCTCTGGGCAGCTTGGGGAGAAATGGTGGGATTCAAAACACAACCTCCAGGTATCATTCCCCTCCTTCCAACATGCCTCCAAACTTGTGCTCCAACCACTAGGCACCACTCTGCTACCCAAAGCTAGGGGTGGAACCCAGGCATCCTAGTTTCCCACAGCTTGCAAACCGATGCCTTACTTCAACTGCTCTCCATCCCACCCCCCAACCTCAGGGTGGTAGCGAATAATAACAAAAATAAGTTACGAGATTGTTCAAATCAGCATTCAAAGACCAATCCTCATTTGCCTTCCTTTCCACATTCCAGGCCACTAAAAGCAGGCATAGGCAAACTCCGGCCCTCCAGATGTTTGGGACTACAATTCCCACCATCCCTGACCACTGGTCCTGTTAGCTAAGGATGATGGGAATTGTAGTCTCAAACATCTGGAGGGCTGGAGTTTGCCTATGCCTGACTAAAAGTATAGGATTGTAAGTTTTTCCAGGGTCAGGGAATAAGAGCACAGAAGTGAAGGCTGTGTACAAATCAAACATTAATAATAATAATAATAATAATAATAATAATAATAATAATAATAATTTATTATTTGTACCCCGCCCACCTGGTTCGGTTTCCCCAGCCACTCTGGGTGGCTTCCAACAAAGATGAAAGATACACTAAAATGTCACATATTGAAAACTTCCCTGAACAGGGCTGCCTTCAGACGTCTTCTGAATGTCAGATAGTTGTTTATCGCTTTGACATCTGATGGGAGGGCGTTCCACAGGGCGGGCGCCACTACAGAGAAGGCCCTCTGCCTGGTTCCCTGTAACTTGGCCTCTCGCAGTGAGGGAACCGCCAGAAGGCCCTCGGCGCTGGACCTCAGTGTCCGGGCAGAACGATGGGGGAGGAGACGCTCCTTCAGATATACTGGACTGAGGCCGTTTAGGGATTTAAAGGTCAGCACCAACACTTTGAATTGTGCTCGGAAACGTACTGGGAGCCAATGTAAGTCTTTCAAGACCGGTGTTATATGGTCTCGGCGGCCGCTCCCAGTCACCAGTCTAGATGCCGCATTCTGGATTAGTTGTAGTTTCCGGGTCACCTTCAAAGGTAGCCCCCACGTAGAGCGCATTGCAGTAGTCCAAGCGGGAGATAACCAGAGCATGTACCACTCTGGCGAGACAGTCTGCGGGCAGATAGGGTTTAAAACACATTCTGCCCCCCCTCCAGAAAAAAAGAACCCTGGGAACTATAGGTTACTCCTCACAAGAGCTACAATTCCCAGACCCCTTAAACTGCAGTTCCCAGGGGTCTTGATGGAAGGGGACAGAGAACGGCCTTTAAATGAAAGGGGTGTGTGTACAGTTAACGATCCCTGGGCTCTCTGAGCGTTTTCCTCCACAGGAGCCCACCTCGAGACCCTAGCCACCTCCATCCCCAAAGCCAGGCCGCACCACTCACACAATATCGAAAGCACCACCGGAAGAGCCTCTGGCTGCGGTTGCGTCTTGTGCTCCACAATGCAGGTGATGCGCTGCCCGTTGGCTTCCTTGGTGGGCACCATGCGGTAGTAGCTGGTGACTGTGACCGTGCCGTCCTCGTTGGTCACCTCCGAGACGGTGGCGTTGCCGTTCAGCCCCGACTGCCACGTGATGCGGGCCGGCGGCTTCCCCCGGTCGGAGATGCAGACAGCCACAGGGAGTTCGAGGTTGCTAGCCTTGACCTCCTGGGCTTCGGCTGTGTTTGTGGGCTTGGCTGGAAGAGAGGCAGAGGTCGGGGTGAAACAGAGCGGAGAGCTGGACTGGGCTACTTTTGAATTGCAGGGAGAAAGAAATCTGAGTGCATGTGTTTGAAACTCCCTGGTGGAGGAAAAAAAACTTCCCTACACATAGAAAGCTAGCATGTCAGGGCTCAAATATTCTCCACCAACTGGTTTATTTTTTTGGGGGGAGGAGGGCTCTCCTCAGTCAAGGAAGGTTGAAACATGCACTCCTTCCCCCCACAGCTGAAGAAAACGGTGGCGTAATGGTTAGAGTGATGGACTAGGACCTGGGAGAGCAGAGTTCGAATCCCCGCTCAGCCCTGAAGCTCACTGGGTGACCTCGGAGTGGTAGACAATGGTAGTAGAAAAAGGTAACACAATAAAAATGATAAAAAATATAAGCTCTCCTTGTTTATTTGACTGTATGAACTGGTGTAGTGCAGTAAACAGGGTTAATAAAAGGAGTGACTCTGAAGTTAATTGTTCTCCATCTGGACCCCTGCTTGCATGCAAGGGAGACAGAATTGAAGTGCCCTTTGCCTGTGCCTGGAAACGCAATGAACTGCCTAATAATAGGACGGCTCTGTCGAGGCTTCTGCTATTCATAAGGGAGAAAGGGATTTGAAAGAGTCTTTTCCCACGTCCTGATTGGCGCAGACCAATGGGAGGAGCTGCTGTTGCTGGCTCTCGTGACCCTTTGCTCAGCTCAAAAGCGTGCCCTCTATTAAGGCCTATTTGCATCGAGTAAACATGAAACCTCTGTTCCGGCCACATTTCGAACCTCAGCTATTGCATCGGAAGAACTGCCGCTACCTGTAGATTCCCCGCAATTGAGGGTCATTTCCTCAGTGTTCTCCAGCTACTCCACTGCAACACTTTCAAGCTGTTATTGCTGCCACTCCTGACTCTAAAGTGATTAAATTAATTTGGATTCCTCTTCT
Organism: Podarcis melisellensis; assembly: GCF_964234715.1. Classification (NCBI taxonomy): domain Eukaryota; kingdom Metazoa; phylum Chordata; class Lepidosauria; order Squamata; family Lacertidae; genus Podarcis; species Podarcis melisellensis. The sequence goes on along the minus strand of NC_138540.1, from coordinate 81,569,706 downwards.
TCCGGTAAAGATAATGCTGGCATGAGAAACCTGTGCGAGCAGGGAAAGTTATGCAGATCTACCCACGCCTGATTGGTGCAAGTTTCCAAGGTTTCCCCATAATCACAGGGACTAGAAACTCTGTAATCTTTAAAGGCTAAAAAAAATGGACTCTTCAGTGCTCCAGGCAGAAAGCATGCAGGCCTGGTTTATAGCTGTGCAGATTCCTGCACTAGAACATTAGAATTATGACGACTTTATGCAGTCATACCTTGGAAGTCGAACAGCTTAGTTCTTGGACGTTTTGGCTACTGAACACCGCAAACCTGGAAGTGAGTGCTCTGGTTTGCGAACTATTTTTGGAAGCTGAACATCCGACGGGGCTTCCGCAGCTTCTGGTTGGCTGCAGGAACTTCCCGCTATGCTTTGGTTTCTGAACATTTTGGAAGTCGAAATATGCTTCCGGAACGGATTCCATTCGACTTCCAAAGTACAACTGTATATACTCTAATTGGCGTAACTTATTCTGGTCTTGCTACTCACGAGGAGGGGCAAGGCAATAAAGCCCCCCCCCAACCTCCCCCCAAAAAATCCCATTACAGTGGTACCTCAGGTTAAAGAACTTAATTCATTCTGGAGGTCTGTTATTAACCTGAGGTACCACTTTAGCAAATGGGGCCTCCCGCTGCCGCCGCTGCACGATTTCTGTTCTCATCCTAAAGCAAAGTTCTTAACCTGAGGTGCTATTTCTGGGTTAGCGTTGTCTGTAACCTGAAGCGTCTGTAACCTGAGGTACCACTGCATTCTGCCACCTCGAACCACCGTCAGCTTTATGCCTCCACATAGATTTTGAGGCTGCAGCATCTACAAAAACGTGCCCCCACCCCACCCCGGTCTTTTAAAAATGCAAACCAAGAGCTTCTGTAAGCAGGATTTGTCACCCAGCTCCACACTGCGCTGCTGCAGAAATCACAGAACACACAGCCCTTGCTTTTTAAACGGAGAAACGCCTCAGAGATAGGTCATCCAAGGAGCTCTCAATCTAATGAGACCTCAAGGTAGAAAAGATGGGGGGGGAGTGGGAATCCCCCACCCCCAGGAGGTCCATCCATGCTCAGATTAAAGGCGAAGAGAGTCCTAAATGACAGTCCAGCGACTTTATTGCTGAGCCATGCAAGAAAACTGCAGTAATTTGAGCACAAAGCCCTGTTGGGTCTCTGTTGCCCAAAGCCCTTTTGGGTTTGTTTGTTTTCTTTTTCCCTGCTGCAAAGCAGCCTATTAGGTAGGGACTTATTACCGCTGTCATTACGCTCCCTGGTTGCGGAACATTACAATGAATTGCCCATAATTAATTCGAGGAATCGGGACACGGCGCTACCTCGCAACACAGGGGCGCGCGAGCCGGGGAAAGCGTTTAAGAGGCTCGGTTCAGAAATGGCCCCGAGGAAGCAATTTAAAAATGTGCAGATTCCCCTCCCGTCAGAATACTGCCAGATGCAGGCAATTTGCATCTCCAAAAATAACAGGCAGAATCAGCCAGAGTCCTACTTCCCAGTTCTGGGAAGGACAGATCGAGGTGGGGGGGGGGGCAGCACGACTCCATAGGCCTAACCAGCACCCTGCACAACATCACCCAGAATATTCTTCAGTGTGGTGGTTAGAGGGCTGGGCTAAGAGCCTAAAGAAGGGGGAGGCTCTGGGCTGGATCCCTGCTTAAGTCACAAAGCTCACTGACTGACCCCTGTCCAGGATTAAACTGCCTTACAGGGGGAAAGGCATGGAGAAAGAAGAAGCCCTTTGCAAACTCTGAACTCACCAAACATCCCATATATAATCGTAACTCGGAAGTCGAACGGAATCCGTTCCAGAAGTCCGTTTGACTTCCAAAACGTTCAGAAACCAAGGCGCAGCTTCCGATTGGCTGCAGGAAGCTCCAATTGGCTGCAGAAACTTCCAATCGGAAGCCGCATCGGACGTTCAGGTTCCAAAGAGCATTCGCAAACCGGAACACTCATTTCCGGGTTTGTAGCGTTCGGGAGCCCAAACATTCGACTCGCAAGTCGTTCACAAACCAAGGTACGACTGTAGATGCGAAGTAAGAGGTGGTTAAGTTCTTTCTACCATTTAAGACATTTTTATACCATCTTCCCACTGAACATTTCCAGGGCAGCGTAGAATTGGGCTGTTTGCCAAGGGTGGGGAATCTGTGGCTGCCCCAATGTTGCCGGACTGCAACTCCCATCATCCCTCACTGCTGACCCTGTTGGCTGGGGCTGATGGGAGTTGGAGTCCAGCACCCCAAGGACGTAACCTCCAGCTTAAACAGGCATGGAAGCTCCTCTGGTGGGATGTGCTGGGTAGCCTGAGCAGCTGCAGGGGTCTGCAGCCTCACCAAGCGTGGTTCGTAACAGGGGGTCCCACATTCGCCTTTCCACAGAAGGGTTTGCCCTTACCCAGTACAATCAGGTTGGTGATGCCATCTTCGCTGCCTGAGGGGTACGCAGCGAACTCGCAGGCGTAGGTGCCCTCGTCGGACATGCGCAGGGGGCCAATGATCAGCGTAGCGTCCTCCAGGGTCTGGGTCTTGAAGCGGATCCGCCCACGCTCCGTCTCCAACGGGTAGCTGGGCTCGTGGTCCGGGTGGAAGACTGCTACATTCTGCTTTCTGCCTGCGGCTTCCTGCATCCAGGTGACCAGGCTGACCTTGATCTTGTTGCCCGTCGACACAAAGGTGCACGGCAGGGTGACCTCCTGCCCCAGGTAGCCCGTGACCTCATCCAGGACTTTCACCCTCCGGGTGATGGCAGCTGAAAGAAGGGAAACAGCTAGTTAAGTAACGGGCCCAGCCACGGTTTTAAAGCAGGCTGGCGAACATGCCCTTGCCTTGATAGTCTCTTTGCTCCTCCCTCTTCACACCTCTTTGAGTTCTGGGAGACCAGTGGGGAAGGTAGCTGGTTGTAGCAGGAGGACTCATCTTTGCCTCTTGGCCCCTACTCCTTTCCAGCCTCCTCTTCTGCCTCTAATTCTGGACTGCTCTCTGCCACAGACTCTTCCTGCTCACTAAACCCTGCTACCTCTTCAGCTTCCGACACACCTCCTCCCAGTATTCTCCCTCTGACCACTCAGCGTCGTCCCACCACCACTCCCCGGACTCTGAGCCTTCTTCCCTGGGGGGGGGGTGTCCCTAGCTGGTGCCTCCCACCGCTCTCTTGCCTCCTGCCAATCCATGAGACCTTCGGGTATAGGGTGGTATAGAAATAATTATTAAATAAAAATATCGTGGTAATGAATGAGAACCGAAGAAGCAGGAGCCCAGTGCATATGAGACAGAAATTCTGTTAGTAAGAGGCTCTTGAACTCAGATAAAGTGTGTCCGGCCAGCTGTGGAAGGAGCTGCAATCTCACCCCCCCCCCCAAAAAAAGAATCAAGTTTGCAGCTTGGAGCAGGGGGAGTTTCTCTTGGATCCAGTTCTGTGACTGGAAGCCCAAGTGGCCATCTAGCTGCCCATCCACACCCTTATCTGGACACAGATAACCTGGCTTGCATACCTTGCAGACGTTAAAAGTGTCTGCTCACATGCATTGTCTAGTTACAGCTTTATTAGGCAGGGATGCGGAACCAGATATTGCTGGGAGTCCAACTTAGGGTTACCAGACATCCCCAGGATCCTGGGAACAGTCCCCAGATTTGCTAATCTGTCCCCGGACAAATTCCATCCCCGGAATGTCCCCAGATTTGCAAATCTGTTCTCGGGAAACGTGGCCGCGGCAGTCTCAACCGTCCGGAGCCAGCCTGTTAGCGCAGTTGGCTCTGGCTGGCTTCAGGAGCTGCTCACTGCCGTGGCACCTGCCATTTTTTCTGTGCCACGGCAGCAGTGAGCAGCGAGCAGCTCCTGAAGCCAGCCAGAGCCAACTGCACGACCAGGCTGGCCCCTCCTGGGCAACGGCCGCCTGCCCATGAGTCCCAAGCCTCCCCTGATCTGTCAAAACAAAGGGGGAAGGGGGAAGGAGATCTGCGCTTTTATGTTTCATAGGGTGCGAACGAAGAGCTTTGCCCCTTTATACAACATGCATGTGTGCTTGGACCCAGGGTCTTTTGCCTCACCATCCTCACTACTGACTCCCTGTTGCTACTCAGCTTCAACAACAATAACAACAACAAAAGTGTCCCCGGATTCACTGAAAAAAATCTGGTAACCATAGTCCAACTCCCATCAGCACCTGCCAGCATGGTCCATGGTGAGCAATGATTGGAGTTGGGAGTCCAGCAACTCCTGTAGACGCACAGGTTTCCCTGTCTTTGCACTGTTATTCCCTCTGCTGCAGAGAGTAGGAACTCAGGCTGAGAGCCTCGCCTAACGTCTCCTTGGTGAGTGACTAGCGGAGACGAGATTCGAACGGGGGACGAGATTCGAACCGGGGCTTTCCTCACCATCTGGGAAGCATGTGAAAATTGACAATGCAATAAAGGAAGCCCAACGCCTTCCTGCCATTATCTAGAGGGGAAGGAGAAGCGGTGATGCAGATTTCAGGCAGTCCCCGGGAAGGGGGAGCAGCAAGCTGATGGGCAAACAGATGGAGGAGAAGCTTCGGCATCTGCAGACTGGCTTGTGGTTCTGCCTACAGTGAAATACTGCTGCATAATGCAGAACAAGCGGAGCTCGGTGGCAAAGAGAGGGAGAAAAAGAGCAAATCTGGTATCAGGTGCAGGATTCAGCTCCAAGGATTTCAAGCCTTAGTTTGAAGTGATAAGAGGGGCCTCACAGCCTGGGAGCATGTAGGTCGAGCCTGTGCAAAAGCCTCAGAAGGGAGTGGGGCTGTGCATAATTTTTGGGGAAAGGAATTGGATTTTAGTTCCTTTCCCCTTTCCACAAAGTAAAATTATGCAAGGGAAAAATTCCAAGTTTGGCCGGTTCATATACAGTGGACACTCGGGTTGCGAATGTGATCCGTGCGGGATGCACGCTCGCAACCCGCAGCGTCCGCAACCCACAGCAGCACGTCTGCGCGCACACGGGTTGCAATTCAAAGCTTCTGCACATGCACGACCGCCGAAACCTGGAAGTAACCTGTTCCGGTTCTTCCAGGTTTCGGCTGTCCGTAACCCGAAAAAACACAACCTGAAGTGTCTGTACCCCGAGGTATGATTGTACTTTCGACCAGCTTCCCCCAACGTGGTGCCCTTCTGGTTTTTTTGGACTGCAACCCCCATCAGTGAGGTATAATTGCTTTTTTAAAAAAGATACAGCAAAACAGAACAAAAAAGTTCTGCTCCAAGAAAATCTGGATTCTGCAATCTGTCTCAAGTAGCCTATCCCAACCTGATGCCCACCTTGTGTTTTGGACTACAACTCCCATCAGCCCCAGCTGGAGAGGAGGGGAGGCAGGAGACAGAGATGAGGCTGGCTGCTGAAGAATCCAGGGAGTCTCCCCCTTCTGCTGCAACCAGCTCCCCTCCCTCTGGTCTCCCAGGACACACAGAGAAATGAAAAGAGCAGAGGAGAGACTGGTGGCACACAGACACAGTCTCAGATTGCTTGGTGGGTGAAGCCTGGAGACTTAGGCAGCTGTGGGAAGTCAAGGACCTTCAGTCCTCGCGACTGCCTCATTGGGGCAAGACCTCCTGACAAGAGCTCTAGGCCTGTGCTGTTTTGGTTTCTCTGAATAAAGAGTTAAACTTCGCTGAGACGGGATTCCTACTTCTGACACTAACTCCAGGTTTGTCCTCATCATCAGGGGAGGCAAAGTGTTCAAAAGGGCATGGAGGATCTGTTCCCAGCTGAAAGTATTGCCATTACAGTGGTACCTCGGGTTAAGTACTTAACTCGTTCCGGAGGTCTGTTCTTAACCTGAAACTGTTCTAAACCTGAAGCACCAATTTAGCTAATGGGGCCTCCTGCTGCCGCTGTGCCGCCGCGGCATGATTCCTGTTCTCATCCTGAAGCAAAGTTCTTAACTAGAAGCACTATTTCTGGGTTAGCAGAGTCTCTAACTTGAAGTGTATGTAACCTGAAGCATATGTAACCCGAGGTACCACTGTATATCGCCTCTGGTCATTATGTGGCCACAGAAATGGCCACATTCAATGCCAGAGCAACGCATGTCAGAGCATGGCTCAGCGTCTCAGGCCCATGTGACAGAGGCACGCACCAAACAGCTGCCACATCCACCCAACCAACCCAAAAGCACTTTGCACAAAAAAATCGGTGAGCAATATCTGACAGCCACTTCTTAATCATGGGGTTGCAATGGAAAGCCAGACAAGTTGGGCGGACTTGGCTTCGCCCTTCCAGAACAAGGTGGTGCTGTAGCAGCTGCCTCTGGCAGAACCACACACACCGAGCCCACACGTACAGGAAATATGCCAACATTTGGCCCAGCTTCAGAGTTCTTTGCACTCAAAAAGGCTCATTTCCCGACCGCAAATCCAGAGGTAGCGTTATTATCAATCTACAATGGGGTTGAAGGTTCGCAGCCTGTGAAGGACTTGCTCACAAATTTATTGACAGCTGCACAAATTACGATAGCTAGGAAGTGGAAACGGCAAGGTGAATATAAAATGGAAGAATGGTATAAAGAGGTGTGGCGTATAAGCAATTAACGATAATTTAACATGTGTCGTTAAGGTAAGATGGGGAGAAATGGTTTTGAGGAGATATGGAGGGCGTTTGCAGAACTTGTACTGTTAAAACGGAAACCCATCGCAAGAGGTGTTGAAATTTGGGGAGGTTGGATAGTTACAATAGAATGGTCTCGGTGGAGGGTGGCACATTTTATTATTATTATTTATGATTGTTATTTTGTCAAAAAAGAGGCTCATTTCACAACAGTCTAGGTTTGCATGCCAAATTCACAGATTCCTTTACATGAAAATTAATGTTATAAAGAGAGGAGGGAGGAGGACGGAACTGTGCTGATAACATCACTACAAGCATTAGACACTGAAGAGATCATCGCAACAAACACTCTTAAAAGCACCGTTGTTCTTTCCAGGAGTGGAAATATCCTAACCTTGCCAAGAATCCTGTCCCAACCTCCCTTTAGAACAGGGTTCCTCAAGTCTCCAAGAGGCTAATTTATTAAGCAGCAGCCCGGCTTCTGACAGAGGGAGGATGGGATAGAGATTTTTTATTTTATTTTTTTAAGTCTCTCAAACTTTTTCCAACACAGCCGGGGAGGTTAAAAATGAATAAATAAATAAATAAATAAATAATGAGATAAAACAAGTTTGACAACAGTATCTAAACACATACAATATTCCTGCTGCTATATACAACCTTTAAGTCAGGGATGGTGAACCTGTGACCCTCCAGATCAGGGGTCAGCAACCTTTTTCAGCCATGGGCCGGTCCACTGTCCTCAGATCATGTGGTGGGCCGGACTATATTTTGGTGGAAAAAAATCAACGAATTCCTATGCCCCACAAATAACCCATAGATGCATTTTAAATGAAAGCACACATTCTACTCATGCAAAAACACGCTGATTCCTGGACTGTCCGTGGGCCAGATTGAGAAGGCGATTGGGCCGCATCCAGCCCACGAGCCTTAGGTTGCCTACCCCTGCTCAAGATCCTGGGATATATGGGAACGGGGCCTTTTCTCTGGTGGCTCCCTATTTGTGGAATGCTCTCCAGAGAGACTCGCCTGGCGCCATCACTACATCTTTAGGCACCAGGCAAAAACATTCCCATTTGCCCGGGACTTTGGCCATTAAACAATCTATGACTGTTGGTATGGTCCGGTCCACCCCCAGTTGTTTTATTGCATTTTATTATCATACTATGCAAATTATGTTTTTAATGTTAAGATCTTGGGCTAAGGAGCGGTATATAAATCAAATTAACAGCAACAACATCTGGCTGTGTGCCCGTGGTTGGGAAGATTTAAAAAACTTGAACAGATCTGTCCCCCCCACCCACTGAACATTTCCAAGGAACGTTCATAAAAATCCCAATTTGTACTGTTGTTGGCATCCGTCTGTCTCAACAGACAATGGAGTGCAACTCCAAGGGTGAGGACAAATTGCTGCATTAGTAGAACTGGAGTGACGTCCCTGGGGCGAAAGTCTGGGCAGTGTGTATGGAGGTCCTAGCCTGGCCTGACGACAAGACCACTACCCTTGGCCCTGCTGATGGGGTCACAAATAATTCACTAACAGAGAAAGTTAGGGAAGCTTTTACTGTTTGACGGACTATTGTATTTTAGTACAGTGGTACCTCGGGTTAACTACTTAATTCGTTCCGGAGGTCCGTTCTTAACCTGAAACTGTTCTTAACCTGAAACACCACTTTAGCTAATGGGGCCTCCCACTGCCGCCGCACCGCCGGAGCACGATTTCTGTTCTCATCCTGAAGCAAAGTTCTTAACCCGAGGTACTATTTCTGGGTTAGCGGAGTCTGTAACCTGAAGCGTATGTAACCTGAAGCGTATGTAACCAGAGGTACCACTGTATACTGTTGTAAGCTGCCCAGAGTGGCTGGGGAAACCCAGCCAGATGGGCGGGGTGTAAATAATTAACTATTATTACTATTTATAATTATTACTATTATTATTATTACTATTATTATTACAGGGAGTGGAACACTTTGATCATGTATATACAGCTCAGCTGTAAGGCCCAAGCTTGTGTGGCTGCACCACAGTGCCTCAATGCACATCTATGATTGGACAAAATGGAATCCTCCCACAATACACTGCTCCAATACAGGTTTAAAAAGCAGGAACACTGCAGACCAGGGGTCAGGAACCTGCGCCCCTTCGGACATGGTTGATTACAACTTCTGCAATCCTTGACCAATGGAGAGTTGGTGGTTCCCAATCCAGACTCCAGGAAGGATGCAAAACGGGGATTAAGCATGGAGAAAGGATGATTCTGCAAGAAGGGGCAACTCTATAAACCACTGCAAAACTAGCAAAAGGGGCTTTCTTCTGTTCTCTGCGCCGAAGCGGCGCTGCTGAATCACTGACTGTCAGATTCAGGTTAGCAGGAACCTTTTGAGAATCCCAGGCTGTCCAAGCACCACTCGGCAGACGAGGATCTCTTCCGACGGGCAGGCCATGAATAAGTAAAAGGAGGAGAGTGTGCAGTTTGCAAAGTGCTGCCACACTCTGCCCCTGGAGGGTGAAGCACACTCAAACGACACACACAGGCCAAGCCAGCCGCAGATGCACGCAGAGAGGGGACTCTTAGCACCAGCATTTGGGCTGCCTGGGTTACAATAGCAAATCGAGACATGCTCCATTTAACACACACTCCTGCGCCCATTTTGTTCAATGCACTCACTGGCTAAATGGCGAAAATGGATGCTTCCCCCAGGATGCAGTCACCAGAGAGAGAGAGAAATATAAGCAAACTTATAGACCCTTAAGTTAGCAATGTGTGCTTCAGCCCTCTGCGCCCCAGGAGGGCTGCATAGATGTGTACGAATGTGAACTTTGCACTAATTCACCAAAAAAGCTAAACATCTGCATCAAGAGCACCTGTTGCAAAAGACCTAACTCCAGCGCTCTTCTCACCAAAAGCCATGCACAACCAAATGAAGTCTGCATCTTGCTGTTCATGTTTCGATTCTGCTTCTGGAGCGAAAAAGCTATACAGTGGTACCTTGGTTCTCGAACTTAATCCGTCCCAGGAGTCCGTTCGACTCCCGAAACCATTCAAAAACCAAGACGTAGCTTCCGATCAGCTGCAGGAATTTCCTGCACTCAAGCGGAAGCACGTCAGATGTTCAGCTTCCGAAAAATGTTTGCAAACCGGAACACTTACTTCTAGGTTTGCGGTGTTTGGGAGCTGCTTTGTTTGGGAGCCAAGCCATTCAAGTACCAAGGTACCACTGTACAAGGCTCCGAATCCCTGTAAAAACACACGTACCACACAAAATCACGAAATGTCCCAACCGTAGGGCTGGGCGATATCTGGTTTTCAACACTGCGACATATCACCAGCTAAATATCACAATATACGGATATATCGCAACGGTTTCCCCCACATTGTGATTTTTGCATAGCACACACACGCACATCATAATTCACAATACATTGCCGCATCAAAAAATTAGGAAACTGGTATTACGATACGGATTTCAAACAGGTTTTTTGACAACCTATCAATACATCGCCCAGACCTTCCCAACACAAGTGGCAAGTAGATTCCACCGGACGGCGTCCACACACTTTCGAAACTCAGCACACACACACACCACAGCCACAGGGACTAGAAACTTAAAAAAAAAAATAATGAAGCAGAGTCAAAGAATACCAAGTTCATCATCAGGTGCCAAAACCCAGCTCTGGCAGGTGACATGGGATCAACACAGCCCTGTTCATTCCCTTTCGAGGCACACAGCTCTCCCAAAATAAAATTAATTCCATAAAACTGGCTACCCTTGAATTACTCAGCACAACCTTTTGTCTCAAAAGAGTGAGATGAGCTATTCCAGGGAGGCTAGGGAGGAGAGACCCAGGCTGCATTCGCAGTAATAATAGAAGCACTTTAGTATTTACATTGCTCAAAGCACTTTGCATATATTATTATCTCCATAATCCTCACAATAAGCCTGTAGATAATACTGACCTATCATCCCCATATTGCAGTGGGGGGGGGAGTGGGGGAGGACACCAAGGACCAGAAATGGCAGCTTCCCTAAGGTTACCCAGAGAGAGTTCATGGCCAGGCTGAGATTTCAACCGGGGACTTCCAGCTCATAACCATTATGGCTCCAACTAATGCTTAGCTTAGGTGTGCTTCGCGTTTATGAAAGGATTTGACCGGGACGCTTTATGTGTTTCCTTAATAATACACTGGCAGGAACGAAGTGCAACTCAACAGTTTGCATCTGCTGCCTGCAAATGCTAAAATACCCATTTTTATAAGCTTCACCTGCCGCCACGGCCACTCGCCCCCCCCCTCAACATGCCCCCCACAAAAGACTGTAAGCAGCGACAGGCCAGATGGAGAGTGTCTGGCTACAGCCTTACCACAAGAACAGCATGGCACACATTGCAGAATAAAGGTGGAGCGGGGGGGGGGGAGAGTTAAGGTGACCCAGTTTTAGGGCAATCTAAAACAGGGACGGGGCCTGCGCCACATAATGGCCATATTCACATCAGGGCAGCAGATATGGGAGGGACCGTTTCAGAGCGGCAAACTGTTTGGCATGTTATGTTTGCTACCCCAAGACGCCAAAATGTCTTAAGCTATCGCACACTGGCAGGATTAAGCAAGGGTATCGGCTGGATACTTCAAACCAGTGTTAGAAACTCACAGCGCTATTTTTTTTCTTTTTCTAGAAAAAGAGATACCGGAACTCACTACGAATGGCTTCCCTGTTCTCTTATAAAGGCAGTGGTGCCCACCTGAGAGGTGTCGGAACAGAGTTCCGTTGACTTCCGGCTGAAAATAAGCCCTGGAAACTCATAGATATAGAAGGTAATCGCTAAAGGGCACCATAATTGCTGAACATGGCACCCTAAACGTAGGTTATGGTGCTTACACATTTTCCCCCAGCCAGGTTTATTCTTATTCTTATTAATTTCATTTCTATACCACTAAATATTTTAAAGGGAAAAAATATCAAAGCGGCTCACAACACATTAAAACATCAAATAAAACAATCCAGAATAAAACAAATTCAAGCTTCAAGGAAAATATTTCAGATCCTTCTCTAAGTGCCATGTTGTTTTCTCCCTATTTATTTAACTACTTCGTTTATAGAGCTGGCTCACAGCAAAAGGATTCTAGGAAGGCAGTGTGGGCTAGTGGTTAGAGTGTCGGACGCGGACCTGGGAGATCAGGGTTCAAATCCCCACTCAGTCCTGACGCTCACGGGCTGACCTTGGAGTCAGTCACAGCCTCTAAAGCTACCTCACAGGGTCGTTGTGGGGATTAACCGAGGAAGGGGGCCTGAATCATGTGCTTCTTGGGAGACGAAGGTGGGATACGGATGCAATAAATGAGCTTTTCTGCTGACCTGCTTAAGAAAGCCGGAGGGGCCAGCCAGATGGAGATGACTGTCCCTAGCCTGACACACCCAGAGTCCTCCACGTGGTTGCAATTGGACCCGCGCCAGTGACAAAATGCGCCTGGCTAATTTCTAACACTGCTGCCAATACCTAATAGAGCAGCATAGAGAAGGACGACAAAGCCATCCCCTCCCTCTCCAAATCGGTGGTGTGTGTCCTTGAAATCCAAGGGGTGCAGAACTCTGGCCGTCTGGCAGGCTGCCTCCTGGGGAACTTTGCTTACATCTTGTACTACAACGTCCCACGTGGCTCAGGTATGTTGCAACACACATCCCGTTTTTGACCGTGGGGGGACAGGGACGACAAGCAACAAGGAAGTGTTCACCCCAGAGGCGGCATGAGATGCGTGTGTTGGAGAAGGGGAGTTCGGTATGGAACATTTCAACTAATAAGCTCTTCACACTTCACAGCCCAGCAGAAACAGGTTAGGGAAGCCATTTCCCAGTCGTGCGGCTGTTATTAATCCCCCATTGCTTCCCTTCTAAATGCAGACTGCAACCGGAACCCCACAGTCCTGGGTCCAAAAGCCATCCATCTCCCCACAGGCTGCCAGCCAAAAGATTTCAGCTCCATTTTGTGCCAGGGGGTGGGGAGGCGCATAGAGCCCCTGTTGATAAAAGCTGCCGGCGCGGTACATTTACCAGGGTCATATTTTATCAGTTTAGAACAATGGTTCGCATTATGGAGCTTTGTTACAAAGCAGTCTGGATGGAGGGAGAGCCAAGAGGAAAGGCAGGCGATGGAACAGTTCACAGTCACACAGACCAGGGCGGGGGTCAGGGGACGGGTTACCACATCAGAACCTGCCGGCCGGAACCTGAGCATCAGCAAAAAAAAATAAGGCACAAATTAGGAGGAAGCAAGAGAACCTGGTTTTTCCATTTTAGCTAGAAGATAGTGGCTGGAATCCAGAGAGCTACTTGAAAAAAGTCGCCGAGTTTCAAAAACAGATGACAGCAGCTACTCTGCTAAAAAAAGAGCGAGAGAAAGTTTTGAAAGTCCTTCATCGAGTGCACAAACCTGCAACAGTTCCTTCTCTCCACCTCCACCAAACTTGCCTTATTCACACATCACTTCAAAGGGAAAACTAAGGTTTAAAATGTGAACACGCAGCACTGAAATCGCAGGCGATTTTTGCTCCTCCCGCAGTCTTGCCATGCTGTGAGCCCAGCCACAGTCTAGCTTAGTGTTGCCTCCAAACCTGGGCTCTCCTGCTTGGTTTCCTTCAAACAAACCATGAGCAGTAAGCCGGGAACTAACCTTGGCTCCTCCTTATGGTTTGTTCAGAGGGAAACAAACCATGAGCTTGGGGTTGTGGGCATAATAGCAGAGACAGACAGCGGCTTAACTCCCAGCAGTGTAGCAGCACCTGAGATTTCGCAAACAAGCACCTGGCAAGCTGAACATTCACATTTAAGCCATAATTTGGTTTCAGGGTGGTTTAAAAAATGATGTGCAAACCAGGCTCTGGCTGCCCCACAGAATATAATGCAAGGGGAGATGTGGAAATGGGAGAGCAATGGGGATTGGGGAAAGATAAAGGATATTTGGGGGCAAGTCAGAACATACTGGTCCCATCACCTCCTGGCAAATAGAAGGGGAAGAAATGGAGGCAGTGAGAGATTTTACTTTCTTGGGCTCCATGATCACTGCAGATGGTGACAGCAGTCACGAAATTAAAAGACGCCTGCTTCTTGGGAGAAAAGCAATGGCAAACCTAGATAGCATCTTAAAAAGAAGACATCACCTTGCCGACAAAGGTCCGTATAGTTAAAGCTATGGTTTTCCCAGTAGTGATGTATGGAAGTGAGAGCTGGACCATAAAGAAGGCTGATCGCCAAAGAATTGATGCTTTTGAATTATGGTGCCGGAGGAGACTCTTGAGAGTCCCATGGATGGCAAGAAGATCAAACCTATCCATTCTGAAGGAAATCAGCCCTGAGTGCTCACTGGAAGGACAGATCCTGAAGCTGAGGCTCTAATACTTTGGCCACCTCATGAGAAGAGAAGACTCCCTGGAAAAGACCCTGATGTTGGGAAAGATGGAGGGCACAAGGAGAAGGGGACGATAGAGGACGAGATGGTTGGACAGTGTTCTCGAAGCTATCAGCATGAGTTTGACTAAATTGCGGGAGGCAGTGGAAGACAGGAGTGCCTGGTGTGCTCTGGTCCATGCAGTCATGAAGAGTCGGACACGATTAAACGACGAAACAACAACAGAACATACTGTAGTTACTTGTAGACTCAATTATCAGCTTTTGCACCTGCAAAAGAACAGCCTGGGGGGCGGCTTTTTTTGGAGGGGGAGGCATAGAAGCGAAAGATACAAGTTCAAGGCCTCACGGAATGGGGGAGGGATGTGGCAGAAAAATAGAAGTACCATAAGACCCACCCACCCCAGTTTTGAAGTTCCTTTTTCCTGCATGCACATTCAGACACAGAAATTCAGGAAGCCCCGTCAATCAGCGACAAGAGACAATGAGTTCAGGGTCTGAAAACACCTGTACCAGAGAACAGATAAGCTCAGAGGTTAACTTGCTGAGGTTCCCACAGTCTGTCTGCCCCCACCATTCAGACTGTCCTTTCTTCTTTTCTTTCTTTTTTTTAAAAACACACACACATTTATTGTTCTTCTCCCTGCTACCCGCAAACCATATCAGATGGTTTCCTGTTTGGCTTAGAAGATGCTTTTCAAAGCAGAGGGAAAGAGAGAAGAGGGAGGGAGGGAGGGAGGGAGGGAGGGAGCACACAATGTGAAAAGCAAAGGCTTTTTTTATTAACAAAAAAAATGGGAGCAGGCAGGGAGAAATCAGAAACACATCAAGGACAGCTCCTCTGGTGCAGCACCAGCCTCCATCATTTTGAGATGGGGACAAACGAAAAAGGGAGGCCAATGCTGACCTATGAACTGTGTCGTGATGTATCCTACTAAGATTGTTCTTTCTGAGAACTCACATAAGCCCTGCTGGTCGGAGGGTGGGGTTCTGTGCAGGGGGGGAAATAAAAACCAGTTTGCATATTCAGTGCTTTGGTTGCATCTCCCAGTCCAGGAAGAGTGAGAGCATTCTTATGCATACCTACATAGGAGAAAGTCCTGAAAATAAATAAATTCAGAAGGTATACATTTTGCAGCACCCTTACGAAAAGAAATTCCACCATCGTTTAAATTAGGGTAGCCTTGAATGTGCAAGACAAAATCCCTGGTTCCAGTCTCACCTCTGCCGCAAACTGCATTACTTGCGGGCCTTGAGATAAGGCATAGTATTCTCACTTCCATCGCCTCATCTGCATTATGCAAATGCTGGTCTTGCACGCAGGATTTTGTAAGGATTACCGAAATAGTGCATGTTAAAGCACTTTGAACACTTTTTTTTAAAAAAAGAGAGAGATGGGGGGGGAGCAAGTCGGTACCATGGTCAACTCAAGCCGAAATCGAATCCACTCGGGTTTTACATGCAGAAGCCTTGGGAGCTAAGCATGTCCACCAGCCCCATAGGACATGGCAACCCAACCAGATGGCAAGCAGGGCTTCCACAGCTGCTGGGCAGATGTGTGGTTGGCAGTTTGCAGGTTTCAGCCCCCAGCCCAAGCAGCTAAGAGAGACTGGGGCAAGATGAGATAACATCAGAAAGAGGTGGTTGCAGGAGGAAGTGTGTGTGTGTGTGTGTGTGTGTGTGTGTGTGTAAAAAAGCATGCACGTGCAAAGTAATACGGATTCATAACCTTGTCAAAGATGCCCCCACGGCTAACAGTTGGCCTTAAGAATAAATAACCTTTTAAAGTTTTATACAAATCCACATCAGAAACATGATGGCAGATTGCACCAAGGGGAGAGAAAGATACCAGTTTTGCTCACAGCGCTGTGATAAAGCGGGGGGGGGGGGAGAGTTGCAAAATGAAGTATTTCACGCTGCTTAGACCATATTCCCTGAACATGTGTGCAGGGAGACAGAGATGAAACCCAAATTATTGGACTCCCTATCCGGCCTCGCACGCCCATGCAACCCAATGCCAGTTTCGCTCCTGTTCCTTTAAAGGTTGTTTGCCCAGCATTTTAAAAAAAATGTTCCCAAGGCCCTTTTGGATTAATGAGATGGTTGTGTAATTGCGTGCCAGTTCCTCTCGAACCTGACTTGCCTTTGGGATTCTGTGGCGCTAACAAGCGGTTGCAGAAGCTCACAGACGGCAAAGCGGAAAAAAGGAAGGATTGGAAGAATCGGCATGGGGTAGGTTCTGCAGTGGTGGGTCTTTCTGAACCCGGGACCTGCAAGGAAATCAACGTTGCCAGTGGTGTTAGAAATTAGCCAGGCGCCAGGCGCATTTTCCAACTGGCGTGGGTCCAATAGCAACCACATGGAGAGCTCTGGATGCCGGGTTGGTGACTAGGGAAAGCAAAACGTCACTTAGAGAAATATCTGAAATGTTTTTCCTTGAAGCTTGAAATTTCTTTTGTTCTGGATTGCTTCATTTGATGTTCTGATGCGCTGTAAACCGAAATTGAGATTTGTTCTTTGAAACACAGTGGTACCTCAGGTTAAGTACTTAATTCGTTCTGGAGGTCCGTACTTAACCTGAAACTGTTCTTAACCTGAAGCACCACTTTAGCTAATGGGGCCTCCTGCTGCTGCTGCGCCGCCGGAGCACGATTTCTGTTCTCATCCTGAAGCAAAGTTCTTAACCCGAGGTACTATTTCTGGGTTAGCGGAGTCCGTAACCTGAAGAGTATGTAACCTGAAGCGTATGTAACCCGAGGTACAAAGCAGTATACAAATGAAATGAAAAAACAAAATAAGAAGAAGAAGAAGAGTTTGGATTTGATACCCCGCCTTTCACTCCCCTTCAGGAGTCTCAAAGCGGCTAACAATCTCCTTTCCCTTCCTCCCCCACAACAAACACTCTGTGAGGTGAGTGAGGCTGAGAGACTTCAGAGAAGTGTGGCTGGCCCAAGGTCACCCAGCAGCTGCAGGTGGAGGAGCAGAGACACGAACCCGGTTCACCAGATTACGAGACTACCGCTCTTAACCACTACACCACACTGGCTCTAGCAGTGCCTAGCCATTCCATTGTGTCAACCGTAACCTAGGTTTGGCAACTGGATTATATATCTGAGTTTTTAACCCTGTGGTCGTCTTTCCTGGCCCACTGAGAGAGAGAAGGTGGGCAGCCATCGTTAGTTTTGCAATTCTTCATGTAAGGAAAGGAAAGGCAGTCGGCGAAGGAAGGAGTTGGGAACGCCTAGGGCTCAATGAGGTGTAGCGGATGAGAGCGCAATGGCCTAGGAGACAGGACGTCCTGGGTTCGAATCCCCGCTCAACCACAAAGCCTGCTGTGTAACCTTTGGCCGGCCACCATTTCTCAGCCTAACCTACCACACACATTCGGGGTGAGAAACGTGGGGTGAGAGGTTCTGGGTGACCGCCACCGCCGCTAAATGCTATGACTAAAGGCTTTTACCATACAGAAAAGGCAGGGAGGAAAAATAAATATATATCAAAACAGGATTTTAGCTTAGTCACCACCAACTCTACTGCCATCTGCCTGGCTCTTTCACTCTCATCTTTCCATCCACACTGTCCTGCCTAGCCAAGCAAATTAAGCAGAAGGGAAGGAAACTCTAAAAAGAGAAAGGACGACGAACGAGAGAAAGAAAAGGGAGGCAAGAGGTCACACGCAGCACACACAGCTGCCCGACAACAGGCCTCCAATTCCCAGAATCCCCGCAGAACAGCATTGTCTGCTAAACTGAGCCTTGCCTCAATTTGGAGCGGTCTATGCTGCAATTCCCCCCCTGGCTGGCCAAGAAAGCCTCTTTACTGCCTCAGTTTTGATGGGCAGTCACTCAATTAGGGCGGGGAAAATTCGTGGCAGTGCAGTGGTTAGAGCACCGGGCGCTGGCTGACCTGCGAGACCAGGGTTCAAATCCCCACTTGGCTTCAAAGCTCATGAGGCGAGCCGTGTTAGAATTGAGCCCGGCGTGTTTGGCGACTGGCGTGGGTCCACAATTGCGACCGGAATGTGGAGATCTCTGGGTGCCGGGTTAGCCATGGGCATCTCCATCTGGCTGGCCCCTCTGGCAGAAGAGCTCGTTTATATTCCACCTTTATTTCCAGGGAGTACAGGATTCACGCCCCCTTCCTCAGTTAACCCCCACAACGGCCCTGTGAGGTAGCTTCAGAGGCTGTGACTGACTCCAAGACCACCCAGTGAGCGTCAGGACTGAGTGGGGGTTTGAACCCTGATCTCCCAGGTCTGAGCTAACCACTTTAACCACCACCCCACACTGGCTCCCTAGAGTCCTTCTGCTATGGGGACGATATATAAGTTAAGTACCGTATTTTTCGCCCTATAGGACGCACTTTTCCCCCTCCAAAAATGAAGGGGAAATGTGTGTGCGTCCTATGGGGCGAATGCAGGCACCGACCCCTCTCGCTCTCCAGGCTTCAGTAAGCAATCCGCAAGCCTTGGGAGCCTCTGGGAGTTCCCGCCGGTCTCCCAAGGCTTCCGGAGAGCTGCCTGCATCCCGAAGTCTGGGGCGCGCAGTGGAGCCCTCCTTCTGGGTTTGAGTCCTTGTTTAAGCAGACTTTTAGAAAGGGAAAGCTTCCGTAAGCATTTCTGAACCACTCCTCTGTTTGTCGGCCCTTCAAGGTAGCAAAATTTATATATACGCTGCGGCATGAAACAATAAAGAACAGAATGAATTAGTGAGCACAACACGGCACAAAGCAAACCTCAAGTGAAAATGAAGAGAGAGAGCCAGGAACAAACAAAAGTCAAAGCCAAAAGCCTGGCGGAATAACATAATTGTAACTGCACAGCGAAATAATAATAATAACCTAAGCCAGGGATGTCAAACCAGTTGATCGCGATCTACCGGTCGATCGCTGGGCGCTCCCGGTCAATCGTGTGATCCTGATGGATCGCCGAAAAAGAAGAAAAAAGCTCAACAACTTTGGTCAATCCAATGGATAGATCACTGCCAGTGTTTTTATAGTGGGAGTAGATCACTCTTGGAAGTTGGACACCCCTGACCTAAGCCACTGGGGTTCAACCAGACCTGGTATTGACAGTAGTGCTACCGCCATGCAAACACATGGGGAGAGAGCAGTGTTTGAAATTAGCCAGGCACCAGGCGCATTTTGCACCTAGCTTTTGACCACTTGCAACCAAGTGAAGATGCCTGGGAGCCAGGATGGATGGTGCCTGACATGTCCACCATCTGGAGGATCATTGGGTCTGGCCTTTTCTCACAGACTAATACCCCATGCTGTAGAATTCTATCAGTTATATTTCAACTGCACAATCGGAATGAGTTTCTGGAACCAAAATGCCTTTTCTGAGCAGGGACGGTCACCTTTAAGAAAAGGAGGCCGGAAAAGGCCAATATATATGTGGACTGTCCCTGGATCTAGTGACTTTTCTTCTTTAAGTTCCCAAAGTTCTTAAACTAGCTCAAGGTTGTCATCTGAACTAGCCAGATGCTTAACTGATAGTCAATCATAGTCAATCTACCATTTGAAAGATAAGACTTTAGAGCTGTCTTGCCCCAAAATGGCAACTAGAGATTCCGTTTCGGCCACTGTAACCCTGGTTTAAGGAGCCATTTGAACACTGGTTAAAGCCTGGCATCAACAGCAACGCCATGCAAACACATGGTGTGTGTGTGTGTGTGTGTGTGTGTGTGAGAGAGAGAGAGAGAGAGAGAGAGAGAGATGGGTTGCCAAGCATTTTGGGTTAAAGCGAGGTTGTGGCCTGGAAATTGGGTATTGGTGCCATAAGCCATACTGTCAATGCACTCCTGGTTCTGTGTCACCAACAACTGCACTTCTAATGTTGGGGTGACATGAAACCAAAGCCTCTCTGCTAAAGATCTTAACAAGCAGGCATGTTGTGTCTACTCTCCACACAAACACACCCCAAAAATACCCCAAAGGGAACACGTTTTCAAGGCCACTGAAATTATACCTTTCGAAACCAAATTCCGCATTTTTGCAAAACGTTGAAATACACACCTAGCCTATCAGTTCACATCTCTGCAAGCTTGGCTAGGTTTCTGAAGCGAAGCAACGATCTTCCAGAGGTCACACGCTGTGCCAAATCGTAAAAAAATCTCTGCTGTACATGGAACACAAACTTCTTTAAGAGACAGCTTTGATTTGTTGAGGTGGGTACACAATGCATTCATGTTCAAAGTGGACTTCTCAGGCTTCTTAGAGAAGGAAAGGGGGGGATGCAACTAAGGCTGAAACTAAACTCGTCATTATTTGGGAACTTTTCTGCAGTGTTGAAAAAAGGACATCTCCTTTCTGGCACCCCTCGCTAAAAGAAAATTTAAAAAGTGTTTCCCTATTAATTTTAAAGTTGACCCTATAGCCAAACCTTACTGGATGTGGTGAACCACACAATTAAAAAAAAACGAATTCTGGTCAAGCTGTCACATGAGCAGTGCCAAAGTATCATCTTAGAATCATAGTCAGAAGGGACCCCAAGGGTCATCTAGCCAAACCCCCTGCAATGTAGGAATCTTTTGCCCCACATGGGGTTCGAACCCACAACCCTGAGACTGAGAGTCTCGTGCTCTATTGACTGAGCTAGCTTGTTTGTGAAATGTGTGGCAAACTCATCAATTAAGCAGGATAACCCACACAACCGATTCAAGGAGAACGCAGCAGCTACAACAGCCCTGGGCAATACTGAACTAGTTGACTGTACACAACACACACACACGAGCCAAACCTGGCAAATATTCCATGCAACACTACTACGTGCATCTTCTGGCAAATAGATAAAGTCATAATCAGATGCAGAATGGTAGGCAAGATGGACCAAAGCTTTGCCCCAATGTGGCAGTCCTTGTGTCCTTACTCGAAGGATAGTTTTAAAAATAGACCGTAATTATGTTCCTCTGTGTTCCAGTATAAAGCCAGAGAAGAAAGCTCCGGGCTGGTTTCGCCAGACAATTCCACTCTGAAAGAAAGATTTTGCTAAGGAAACAGACAAGCCACAGTTCGGCTTTTATAAAAATAGTCGCAGGGTAACAAAGCCCCCACTCCTCCGTGCTCTCCTCCCGGCTGGCAGCTTCCACATTCTGAAGGGGCTTTTCTTTTCCGCTGTGTTTTGTTTTAAGAAGCCCATCCCACCCTAGGACAATTATCCCAGGGAGCCAAGCGCACAGGCCTGTGCCCCTAATGGAAAGCGACATTCCCGTCCGTAGCCCCACGCCGCAGTCAGGGCAATTCGGAGAGCGTGAATGAAGTTCCCCTTAATTTAATAAGAAAACAGATCGAGCGTAAGGCAGGAGCATTAAAAATTCAGCTTTCGCATGGGGGGTGGGTGGGTTTTTAAAAAGAGGGCAAAAAGGGGAGATGCGGGAACAGGCAACCCTCAAGGATGTGGGTATATCGAAGAACGCACTTTTCGCGAGCAGCTATAAATAGACAGTCCTACATTTTAAGCCACAGATACTTTCGGTGCAGTTCAGAGAGCAGGGCCGCAAGCCTCCCACAATTCTGCAGAAGCAGAGAATGGGGATATTGGCCGCAGAGTGCAAGTTTCAGCGACGAGAACCCTGCAAGCTTCTCGAACTCGTGCCTTATGCGAGTTGTCAACACGTGCTGCGATTCTCCAAAGACGAAGCAAGGGTTCAGCACTATGCATAGCCTTCCGCTGCTCCTCGCTGGATGAATTAAACTGGAATAAGTTGTTCAGAGACAGATGTTGAAGAAACCTGTGCATATATCTGCATGCGTTTACCCAAGCTGCACAATATGGCTTTTTAAAACCAATTTTAAAGGTACGAAGTACACCCAGCCCAAGCCATGGAACTACAGGAAAAGTACTACATTCAAAGTTGCGCAAAGTTTTCCAAGCCTCGTCCCTTCTCCCCATGCCCCACTGCCCACCACACACCCTGAATCGGCCAAATACTGCTTTGCAACAACTTTGAGACCAACCATTTGATGAATTTGGCAGGAATAACCACATAATATACTTGGGCATCTCAGCCCATATTTCTCAGTTTTGCTATTCAAATCATAGAACTGCAGAGTTGGAAGGGACCCTGAGGGTCATCTAATCCAAGCCCCTGCTATGCAGGAATATGCAGCTGTCCCGTACGGGGATCGAACCTGCAACCTTGGCATCATCAGTGGCACGTTCTAACCAACTGAGCTATCCAAGCTTTGTTGTTGTTTAGTCGTATCCGACTCTTCGTGACCCCATGAACCAGAGAACGCCAGGCACCTCTGTCCTCCACTGCCTCCCGCAGTTTGGTCAAACTCATGCTGGTAACCTCGAAAACACTATCCAACCATCTCGTCCTCTGTCGCCCCCTTCTCCTTGCGCCCTCCATCTTTCCCAACATCAGGGTCTTTTCCAGGGAGGCTTCTCTTCTCATGAGGTGGCCAAAGTATTGGAGTCTCAGCTTCAGGATCTGTCCTTCCAGTGAGCACTCAGGGCTGATTTCCCTAAGAATGGATAGGTTTGATCTTCCTGCAGTCCATGGGACTCTCAAGAGTCTCCAAGCTACATTCCCTCAATTTCAGGAATCCAGATCAACAGCATGTTATCATGCGTATGGAAGTGGGGTGAGAGTTATGATTCTCTCTTCCCTTTCCCATCTTGCAGACTAACCTAATATCTGTCCCTGTGGGGTGAAGCCACAGCATGCCACCCTGGAGGTTGCTTACAAGACTGGGCAATGCATATTCTGCAATTCAACACACACACACACACACACACACACACTGCTAGGTGCACAATACATCTACCAGAGAATCCAAACCTTCATGTTAGCAATGCATCAGGTTTTAATCCTTAAGGCTACAAAAGATGGTCTTGAAAGTATTGCAGCTAACGTCTGATGCAATCTCAGAAACCAGATAAGACTGCCAGCGATTGGGGTGGGTGTGGAAAGGGCATGACAAACACAGCATTTCCAAGCGTATCTTGCAAACGTAGCTCATATTCTCAGTGTGTGGAATTCTAGATGCGTTCTGCACTTGCACAGAACAGCAATGTGCTATGAAATGTCCTCTGCCTGTTCATCAGAGCCCAGAGAGCCCACTGAGACAGCATCTTCTGCAAAACCCAAGTCCCCACGGTGCTCAATCCAAATATAAATCCAGCATCACTCACCAGACTACCCTGGTTATCTTAACTCAAAGAGGTATTCGAGACCAATACCTCTACCGTCAGAAATCATGCTCTTCTAAATGCCAGTTGCGGTGAATCACAAGCAGGGAGAATACTCATGAACTGCTTATTATGGGCTTCCCGAAGGCATCTGGTCAGCCACTGGACTATGTGGATGTTTAGTCTGATCTCACACACCCCTAGGAGCTGCACAATATGTCAATATATCAGCTGCACAAAATTTGCGCAGGGGCCAAATTTAATAGGCAGGTTTGTGTAACAGAGGAAGCTGCCTTATAACAAGTCAGGTCACTGGTACATCTAACTCAGTACTGTCAACACAGACTGGCAGCAGCTCTCCAGCCTTCCCATGGGGATTCTTTCCCAGGGATTACACCTGGGGCATTTTGCATGCTAAGTACAGTCGTACCTTGGTTCTTGAACACCTTGATACTCGTATGTTTTGGCTCCTGAACGCCGCAAACCCGGAAATAAGTGTTCCGGTTTGCGAACATTTTTCAAAAACTGAACATCCAACGCGGCTTCTACTTGAGTGCAGGAAGCTCCTGAAGCTGATCGGAAGCCATGCCTTGGTTTTCGAACGGTTTCAGGAGTCGAACAGACTCCCGGAATGGTTTAAGCTTGACAACCAAGGTACCACTGTATATTGTTCTGCCACTGAGCTATGGTCTTTCCTAATGAGAACATTCATTTATCTTTTGATGACATTTCATATGTCGTGCTATTGTAATAAGGAACGATAAAGAGAACTGAGGAAATGTTAAAGCTTATCTCTCTCCTAGAACGAACAGCAGGGTTTTATCTCAATTGTTTCCTCATTGTGTCCAGAAAAGGCGAATATATCGGTGATGTGCAAACCCATTTAGACTTGAAAGATAGAAAAATAAGATTCAGAAAGTAAAGAACTTCCAATTCTTCATCTGTCCGCTGTATAAAAACAATATTCACTTCGTCCAATTTAATATAACACCCCTCTTTTCTATTCTTTCTTTCTCTTTCCTTCTATTATTTTTCTCCCCCCACCTTTTTTGTGTTTTTATGGTGTATATATATAAAAGTCTTGGTTTGGTTTAAAAAAGGGAAGTTATTAAGTTTTTTATTTTTCTCTATAAACCTTACTAAAAAATTAAAATGCAAACCTATTTAAACTTAACGATTCTGATCAATTTGTTTTGCACGGCAAAACAATGAGTCAAGTGAAAATGAATAAATACAGTGGTACCTCGGGTTACATACGCTTCAGGTCACATACGCTTCAGGTTACACACTCCACTAACCCAGAAAAAGTGCTTCAGGTTAAGAACTTTGCTTCAGGATAAGAACAGAAATCGGGATCCAGCAGCACAGCAGCAGCGGGAGGCCCCATTAGCTAAAGTGGTGCTTCAGGTTAAGACCAGTTTCAGGTTAAGAACGGACCTCCGGAACGAATTAAGTACTTAACCTGAGGTACCACTGTAGTGGGCCAATAGCGCCCACTCTAAGCACAATGCTGCCCCCCCCAAATCTTAAGTGTTCCCACAAGTCTAGGACAAGCAGACACATCCAAGACTGCGCTGAGACGCCCAGGAACACGAAGCATCAAGCCTGCATCTCCCCCTCCCCAGAGGAGTCAGATCTTCCTGAGCTGAGTGGAGAGGACAGGAGCCATGGCTGCGAAGTGAACAAGCCACTTCCAGCTGGGTTCCGCAGCACCTCGGCAAAGCAGCAGTCAGCCGCCTTGGTGCTGCTGCCCCCACCGCCCACCCAAAGCCAGCATGTGGCAGCTGCCACGGGAGCGCGGCGGAGGGTGGCGAATGAGGGCAGCAGCCTGACGGAGTCGCAAGCGTCGGGCAAGCGGACAGCGAGCAGCTCGCTTCGTGTCCCGGGGCAGGATGGAGACGAAGGGCCGGTGCGAAGACAGGGTTGCAACTTGGTTCAGGATCAAGAGTTCAAGCACGCCAGGGAAAGTCGAAGCTCTGGACTGAGCTAGGAAACAGGAGCCCTGCTTTAGCACAAGTCAAGATCATAGCTACTGGAAACAAGAGAGACGAAGAGTAGATGGGTGGAACAAAAAAACAACAATGGAGGGAAGCTGTCAAAACCCAAGCGCTGCCAGACTTGTTCTTAGTTCTGCTCTGCACCCAGCCTCCAAAAATCCTTTGCCAATTCACCGCTTGACAGCAGGACGCAGCTCCTCCTCCCTGTCTCTTGACTCCATACCTCAGCATGACAAAAAGGCAAGGGAAGAAAGTGTTTGTTTTTTTTTAAGAAAAAACCCAAATTATTCAGCATTTTTCTACATGCCGCGCAGCGCAGACGTGGGGTATTGCATTAAGTGGCTGTGCAAAACACTGTAAGGTCATCAAACTCACAAGATCGTTATTGCTTTAAATAGTTTATAATTCTTTAAAACAACAACATCCAGGAATTCCTGTAGTGAATCACTCTTTCTGCAGAATGACCACAAAGCTTCAGTGTCCTTTAAGGCAATAGAAAAATATGAACCCATCTTTCCCAGGTGGGAAATGTTCTCAACAATTTTGTCTCCCATCGGTGTAAATCAGGAGTGGGGAATCTCTGCTCCCTGAGCCATTTCTGGCCTGTCACAGAGTCCAATTTGGCCTGTAAGACCATTTCCCCCAAACCATGTCCACTTGCCCTTCAGCTGACATCACTGGTGGAAGGACAGGATTTAATCCTGCATTGGTTGCACACCCTGTTCCCAGTAGGAGGGGCAGGGATTAAAGCCCTTTGCAAGAGTGCTGTTTGAAGCAGCTGACGCTTCTCAAGTGCGCAGTGGCAGCAGCCGGCATGCCAACTCACTTAAAGGAGAAAAGCAAGCTGCTTCAAATTGCACTTTTGCAAAGCGCTTTGAGGCAGCCCCTGCACTCCCATTTCAGCCTCTAGAGGGCTCTCTTAAAACCTGCACTCCCCTTTTAAACCCCCAAGAATGAGAACTTGAAACAGAGGAGAAGGGGTGAGACTAGGAAAACCACACAAGGGATTTTGACAGATGGGCTCCACTATCCATTTCCAATTGGTATTGTCTAGGCTTTACAAAATGGGAGTAAAAGAGAACAAGTTTGATGAAACTACCAGCTCGCCATCCCATTTAGATTCAAACACAGTACTTTTACCACAACGCTAGCCGTTTCCCCAGCTTGAAGGAAAGCGGACGTGGTACGTAAACATCAAAAATGGAGCCAGCTCTTCTCCATCACTGCCATGCATTTCTTTGCCCAGAAGCTGGGGGAGGGAAAAGGAGCAGGGTGTGAAGCTACAAGTCAAATGAATCACAATTCTGAGTTATCCAAGAACAGTGTCCTAATCGCAAAAGACGTCATGGGGGTGGAAGACAGCAGCCTGACAACGCTGATCTACTCTGGCGTGCTAGCTGAAGCACCAGAGACTTGCACCGAAAGGTGAAAAGGAAAAGGCAGAGGGAAATTCCAAGAGTTGTTGTAGAGCAGGCATGTCCAAAATCCGTTTTGGGGGCCTAATCCGGCCTACCTGTCGGTTTCATCCGGCCCCTGTGGCAGTTTATTTCCTGAGGTAAAATCCTAAAAAAAAAAACTCAATTACTTTGGATGGCCCTCACTTCATCAAATCTGGCCCTCTTTGAAAAAAGTTTGGACACCCCTGTTGCAGAGCATATACAGAGCCAGAAAAGGTCTTTATGTTAATTTCAGCCTGATCTCCCCTCAAGGCCTTTGTGCGTGAGAAGGTCCACTACCCCGATGGCAGTAAGTGCCCAAGCCAAATGTTCTCACCCAGCAAGCTACTGAAAGAGTCGTCTTCTGCAGAAGGGAACTGCTAACACATGCATGAAGGGCAAATATGCCAGCCCCTTCAGCTTCAACACATGCCTTGCCCAGCTGCCAAGACAGAGGCAGCTGTCACTTCTGCCAGAAAGGAGAAAAGGACCCCCCAACTTGGCAGGTGCTGCCAAGACAACATTCCTGCTGCTCCGAACATAAGAAGCGGTGTTGGCCCTCTCGTAGAGAAGGAACAGCGTGGGCTTTGGGTTTCACCTACGTTGCACTAAACTCTCAAGGCAAGGCTTAACCCAAGGCTTGCTAAGTACCAAAAGCCTTCACAGGTGCCAAGATGTCAATGGGAACCAGCTTGGTGACTGCTAAACTTCAGTAAATGAAGGTACATTTCCTCACATTCATCCTGTTACCTGTGTCTTTCCTACCTCTCTACACCAACCTCCCAACCTGTCATCCTCCAGATGTTGCTGGACTTCAATTCCCATCAGCCCCAGCCAGCACAGCCAATGGTCAGGGATGATGGGAGACGGAGTCCAACAATAACAACAAAATTTGAAGGGAATGATATTGTCTACCCCAACTTTATACTGTAAGCTCCTCAGGCGATAGGCCTAATTCTACCTCCCCCCTTCCTTTCCAGATAGCTCCCCATCTCATTCCTGCTCCAGCTCCATCTTCCCTCTCTCTTCCAGCTTTTGTCTGTGGATTAAGAAATATTTCTTCAGCCACAAATCCCCTTCGCAGGGGAAGGCCTCGCAGACCACAGGTTTAATCAATTTCCATCCACACAAGAGCTGGAGATATATCACCCCAAAGGTCAGTGCAAGTAGGAGCGCAACCATGGTCCTCGAAGCTCGGACCCCTGAAATTTGCAAGGTCATTCCGCCGGGGAAACAGCTCACCAGGCCTTTTGCTTACGGGAGAGAAACCGGGCGAGACGCTGCTGCGAAGAAGAACACGGGCGTCAAGAGACGATCAATACGGCTTAGCCACAGACCAAGCGTCCCTTGAGGGGATGGATTTTTACATATCTTAATATACATGCAAATTATCTGGGAGAATTAACTAGGTCACCCTACCACCACTACCGTTGCAGGCTGAAATAAAGAAAGACTTTGCGTGCATGTGTGTACAAACAACAGGAGACATATACAGGAGAAATCTGGAGCTGGGGGCAGGGAGGGAGGGAGCCAAGGGCAGAGCCTAAAGTGCTGTTTGATGTTCAGCAGCATGCAAACAAAGCGGTTAAATGGAGCAAGCTGCAGGGAGGGTATTTTAGAGGGCGGGAGCACGGAATAACAGCTATCAAGCCCCACGTCCTGGGAAAAAATGGTAAACAACCCAAGCAAGGAGCAGCCAAGGCAGATCTTAAATGACAACCCGAAGAACTAGGCAGGTGAGAGAAAGAGGCTGACGGGGCAGGTGTCCTTCAGGGTCTGGGAAGGAACGTGCAGAGAGCTCTCAAGATTGTGCCTCTCGGTCTCCCTCAGCACCTCCAGTCCTCCTACCCATCCACCCAGACTCCCTGGAAAAGAGCAGAGGAAACCGATCAGATCAGAGGAAGAAAAAAGGCTTCGCAAGGTCACGCCTCCAGAACGCCCGAGTCAATCTTTCTGCAAATCGCACGGAGCACGAACAAGCTGCCGTTTCTGGAAAACCTGAGGCCGTTTTGCTTTATTAAATGCCTTTTTAAGATTTAAAAGATAAGCTGGCGTACTGTTGCAAAGGGAACAGAGGCATCCGTTCGGCCAGTGAGAGTGGGATCTGAGGCCCAACAATAGCTGAAGGGTCACAGGTCCGCCACCCCATACCTTTAGCTATGTGCCCCATCTTTACAGAGTTACAAATACAGAATGAGAATGAGAATAAGTTTCCTTGTTTGCTTAGCAACTTCAGCTGCAGTCCACATACTTTAAGGAGTGAGGCTCTTGTGTGGGGCAACCTTCTGAGAACACAATCCAAAACACCCTCTTTAGGCTTTTGAAAACGTATAGCAATACCCCTGAACTACCACTAACACCTCGCTCAGATCACAAACTGAGTATACAGTGGTACCTCAGGTTACATATGCTTCAGGTTACAGACTCCGCTAACCCAGAAATAGTACCTTGGGTTAAGAACTTTGCTTCAGGATGAGAACAGAAATCGTGCTCTGGCGGCGCGGCGGCAGCAGGAGGCCCCATTAGCTAAAGTGGTGCTTCAGGTTAAGAACAGTTTCAGGTTAAGAACAGACCTCCGGAACGAATTAAGTACTTAACCCGAGGTACCACTGTACTTAGCACAGGAAAGGGAAGAAAATAAAGTAGGGTCACGGTAGCAGGGCCACCCATACTTCCCTATGTTCAGCCAAAATTCATCATTTCTGCTTTTGCAAGCCTCTAAGTGGACTCCCATTCATGAACTTGGATATTAAAATAAGTTCTCTGTTGTCTTTTGGGTGCCTCCCGAAGACTTTCCCCTTTGAACAACAAGCCTTTTAAGTTGAGGCCCTTCCCTGTCTGCATCTGCACCAGAATGGTTTTTAAGATGCTTCGTTACTAGTTGTTTGCTGCCCTGGGCCCTTTCAGGGGGAAGGGAGGGATATAAATTTAATTAATAATCACCATGCCGTAATAACATGCCGATGTTTAAAGCCCTAAATGACTAAGGCACCAAATACTTGAAAGAATGCCTCCCTCCCTAAAGACCCCCTTGGGTGCCACGATTGGTCAAGTGGTTCGGAGTGATGGTTGCCCAGGACAGGGGCATTGTCTGTGGCAGCCCATAAGCTGTGGAACTCCTTCGTCACTGAAGTCTACCTGACACCTTCTTTACACAGCTTTGGGCTGAATGCTGACGACACACCTCTTCATCCTGACTTTTAACAACTGAGGTGTATATTTCTGGGACCCACATCGCTTCTGTGGTTGCGAGTTGTTTTGGGCTGTTTTAACATTTTGCTTTAATTGTTGTAAGCTGCCCTGGTAACTTTAAAGGTAAAGGGACCCCTGACCATTAGGTTCAGTCGTGGCTGACTCTGGGGTTGTGGTGCTCATCTCGCTTTATTGGCCGAAGGAACCAGCGTACAGCTTCCGGGTCATGTGGCCAGCAGGACTAAGCCACTTCTGGCGAACCAGAGCAGTGCACGGTAACGCCGTTTACCTTCCCGCCAGAGCGGTACCTATTTATCTACTTGCACTTTGACATGCTTTCGAACTGCTAGGTTGGCAGGAGAAGGGACAGAGCAATGGGAGCTCACCCCGTCACGGGGATTCGAACCGCCGACCTTCTGATCGGCAAGTCCTAGGCTCTGTGGTTTAACCCACAGCGCCACCCGCCTCCCCTCTGGTAACTTTAGGGGTAAATAATAACCACCACCCTGATGTAAACAGGGTTCAGGTCTTATGTCAGTGCCAAATATCGAACCATGCCAATTCACAGTGGCCTCTACAACTGGCACCAGTTGTGTTGGTTGGCGCCATTGCCTGTTGGTTTGGCACCAATATGGAAGCCCAAGCAAGTCTCCAAGAGGAACAAGCATTAGCTCAGTGCAGGGAGTGTGTGGAATGGAATGGAAGCTTAGCTCATCCACGTCCATTAAGATTACTCTTCTCCTAATCCCACTGGGCCCAAGGCAATGCAGAGTCCACGGGGAGATTTCGACAAGCAGAGACAGCGCTTCACAGCTCATCTTTTCAGCTCTCGCTATCGAGCAGCCAGCTCCTTCTCTGTCCTTTGTATTCTGCTCTTTCAACCACCCCTCCCCTCCTCTTCCACCCGGCAAAGTCTGAAAGTTGTGCCCATGCAGAAGCAAAGCTTAGGAGGAATGAAGCAGCAGCACTTCCACCTTTTCCAGCAAGGAACTCGGAACACAATAACCTCTACTGAGAATAGAATACAGGAATAGGAAGCCCAGTTGCCCCATCAGCTAAGTCATCTGCTGTGTAGGGACTCAAGAAATTGCAAAGCAGTCATTTTGCCTCCACATGCTTTGCACTGGGAGGAGCCGCTGGCTGCATAAACACAGAGACAACTGGGAAGGGGTGTGGAGAGGTCCATTTTCAACCATTCCCTTAGCATCTCAGTACAAAAGGATAATGGCAATGACATTCCTGGAGAGGAGAGTTCAGTTCCAGGCAAGAAGGCCTCCAAGCACAGAACCTTCCACAAACCTCTCAATGGCCTCATCATCTCAAACTGGACCTAGGTGAAAGGAAGCTCAGACTGAATCTTACTTCCAAGACTGGGGTGATAGGATAGCATCCTCCATCGCACCTGAAGGCAAGAGGCCAGCTTAGCGGGTACAGGGCAGGCCATGTGACACAAACTACTCTGTCCTCACACATCTTGCTGCTCTTCTCCCCCTCCCCCACAGTGTCAAGTGGCCACTCCACTCTGCCTAATGGTAGAGCCGGCAATCCAGTTCACAGGAACTGAGCAGATAGGTGCTCAGATGACTTTCCCATTCCTTTTCATGCACCACAGCAACTTTTTCCTACACAAACACACAGGGCTCTGTAAGCCCCTCTTCTCCAGCATAAACAGAAACAGAGGCCTCCATCCCTATCTGCATTTGCTCATGCATACGAATGTGCAGCTCAGGTACATAGAGGGAGGATTCTTACAGGACCCCAATTGCTGGAGAAGGGAATCAGAAGAGCCTCTGCTGAACTAGCAGCGAGGGCCAATGCTCCTGCCTTTTCGGCCCCTACTCAGCTCAAAACATGCTGTCCCATCTTAAAGATTAGTTGCACCTGACCTGGGCTGAAGATTACTTGCACCTGACCCACTAATGGCAGTTATATGCTTTTTAAGGTGTTGTTTTGCTGCATAAAGCATCTGTAAAAGTGCAAGTGATATGAGGAAGTGGATATTTGGAGCCCACCCCCAAGCTCTCTCTGCTTTATGGACTTTTTCAACCTTGTAAGCCAGCTTGCTGTGTAGAAGTGTGAGAGTCAAGTCCTGATTCCTAAACTAGGGCAGATGCAGATGGTTTTTTGTTTTGGGGCAGGGAAAACATGTTAACTAAACAAGAGTCTTTGGGCTACATAAAATCAACATATCAGTCTCATACAATAAATAAATTTCTATCGAAAATCACCGTGTCATTTGTGCCCTTGCAGTATTTCAGTGGAAAATTAAAAAGGGCAGTGCCTGCATATAACCTCTCCATAAAAAATCGGAGTCAGTGGTGGACGTATCAGGATCCCACCCCTAGTTATGGTCAACAGAAAAGTCCTCCATATGCTTTCACAATTGACTGTTTTAGCAGTTCCTCTAAGTACGCAATACAGTGGATGCTTGGGTTGCGAATGTGATCCATGCGGGAGGCACATTCACAACCAGCAGCACCGCGTCTGCGCAGGTTGCAATTCAGTGCTTCTGCGCATGTGCAAAGCATGATTTAGCGCTTCTGTGCATGCGCGACCGCCAAAACCCAGAAGTAACCCGTTCTGGTACTTCCAGGTTTTGGCGGGTCCGTAACCCAAAAAAACACAACCTGAAGCATCTGTAACGCAAGGTATGACTGTACTGATAATGCTATATACGTTCAGATAAAGCCATGTCCCATATTTTGTCTAACCAGCCACTCATGGCGAGTCCTGATGTTTCCCAACGGCTGGCCAATTCCAAACAGCACCGCCACAAGGAATGCAGAGACAAATTCCCCATAAATTAGGATGACACTGTGGTCTGGTTATCCAGAATTCTCGAAACCACTCCTAGTCTCTACTGGAAAAGCCTGGCTTCTGTAGCCGCAGCCAGAACACAGTCGCTCCAGGACTCAGCCAAAGCCTCCCCTCTTGCTTCTTGTCAGGCCTGACAACTGGAGCCGCACCTCTGTTTATATCTCAGAGCCCATCAAACAGAAATGGAAGACTGGCTCAGGAATGTTATCTGCAGTTGAGAGAAAGCCATGGCCTGAGCTGGGATTTAGCTTGGTTTGTGGAAAAAGCAAAACAGTGGCGAAGGGAAAGAGTTGAGGGGAAGGCCAGTGAAGGAGGAATAAGCACAAGTTTCATTAAGGTCTGTTGGTAATGGGGTAGACAGAGGAAAGAAAGGCCTCAGGTTTTGTTTAAACTGAAGAATACACATACAGGCATGCCAAACTGGTCACTCCAGATAGATCACCAGGGACATCTTAAGCATATGTGGCGCCGGGGCGCAAAGATCCGCCCAGCGCCCCTCCCCCAGGTTGCCCAGAGTTGTTGACTTTTCTTTAGGGGGGGAACCCCAAAGTTGTTGACTTTTTAAGGATGGGGCAGCGCTGGCCTGGCCGGCCACCTCAGCAGCAACAGAGGAGCCTGAGGCGGTGGCGGCAGCAGAGCAAGGCCGGGGCCGGGCAACTGGTGGGGGGGGGGGCAAGCAGAGCCCAGCGCAACAACAGTCGAGCCCGAGCCAGCGGCTGAATGAAGCTGGGTGCCTCATGTGAGCATCGTGCGCTGGACGGGCCTCTCGACGGCCCGCCAATCTCACTCGCGCAGCGCCTTGCTTGCCCACAGCAGAAGAGCTGCGGCGCTCCGATGGGCTCTGCTCCAATCAGAACTGGTTGTCAATTCTTCCCAATCCCTGGACTCCAAATCTCAGCCCCGGACTCTCGGCCTGGTGCCCCTGAGAACCTGGCGCCCAGGTGCCCCGCACCCCTAGCACCTATGGGTAAGACGGCCCTGTGGAGCACAGATAATCTGAACCTCTGCATCAGAAAGAACTGAATCTGAACCTCTGCATCAGAAAGAACTGAATACAGTGGTACCTCGGGTTACAGATGCTTCAGGTTACAGACTCTGCTAACCCAGAAATGGTACCTTGGGTTAAGAACTTTGCTTCAGGATGAGAACAGAAATCATGTGGCGGCAGCAGGAGGCCCCATTAGCTAAAGTGGTACCTCAGGTTAAGAACAGTTTCAGGTTAAAAACGGACCTCCAGAACAAATTAAGTTCTTAACCCGAGGTACCATTATACACAGCTCGGGGGGGGGGCCTCCCCACATCTTTCGGGATGCCAGTTTACATTCAAGTCCAGGCTTGACACCACATATTCCCCCCCCCCCATCGATCACAGCTGGAAGAAAGAGGAAAGCCAATGGCAGTCTGGTTCTTAGCAAGGCCAAAGCATGCTAAATAAGCAAGCAAAGACGTCAGGTGTATTGGCCCAAAATCTCAAGCACGTGAGAATCAATGGAAGGGTTGGCTAAGGACCCCCTAGCAAACACATCCCAGTGAGCTCACACATTTTTCCATATGTGGGAGAAGGGCCTGTTCAGGGAATTACAAAACCTGGAACAACAGAAAACCTCTGGACACCTGCCTGGCTTACAGATGGGGCATAGCAACCCCCGAACCCCACTTTCCCAAGATTGCTAACCTGCAACAACTACCCTTGATCAGGGATGGGCCAATCAAGGATAAGCCAACCAGGGCTGCCCCTCCCGATAAATAGTGGACTACAACTCCCATCATTCCTGACCGTTTACCATGGTGACTGGGGCTGATGGAAGTTGGAGCTCCCCAAAAAACCACCTGGAGATAATAATCCTCCCTGGAAATTGCGGGGTTCCTTCATACGCAGCAAATTTATGTGTAGCTTGGTACTATCCCCAATTCTGTGGAGGCTACACAATCACTTAGCACAGCACAAAAAGTAAAAATAAGTTGGGGGGGGGGGGAGAGAGAGAGAGAGAGAGAGAGAGAGAGAGAGAGAGAGAGAGAGAGAGAGGTGAATCAATCAACAGCATCATATCTGTGTCAAGAATTGGCTTGGGGCTTTCTTCAGCATCCACTAATGCCTTGAATGTAAAAATACACACATTCTGGGGGTAATAGCTCTGGAACTGCCTAGCCTACCTGGCACGGTTGTTGTGAAGTTAAAATAAAGAGGGGGGCATAAATGCCACCTTGAGCTCCTTGTATGAAAGGTGGGATAGAACTGTAATAATGATGATGATGATGATGATGATGATACTTGCATCTTGTATCCTTCATCCAAAATAGAGTCCGCCCCTGAAGACCTCACAGGGTGTTCAGATCCCCTGTAGGTCTGCTAGAAGAAGAAGAAAAGAGCCTGTCTCTGCCTCACAGAGAAGTATGGAAGGAGAAAGCCAACGAGAAAGCCTCCAGTTGCCATAGCAATAGGGAGCCGGACGCTGCCGGCTTGGCTCCTGGGACAAAATTGACACAACTCATTTGTCTGTCTCCCAGCCTAACAAAGAGATGGGCTGGAACAAGGCTGACTGGGTTGGATCCCAGCCTGAACTCATCGACAGGCACCTGTCCTGGGAGTCCCGACATATTGAGGCTATGTGAACAAATAGAGAGGGTGCTCTCAGGCGTCAACACAGTGAATTGGGGGTCTCCTCTGCAACAACAGCAGCTGCAACATCTGCAGAATGGACACCAACAGGTGGAGACCCTCACCAAACCTGAACAGGAGCTGCAGTTCAGCGGCAGAGGATCTGCTTTACCTAGGGCTGCCCTATTTCAAAAAGTAAAAACCAGGACACCCTGACAGTTGCTGAGTCTTTCTAGGAAACCCCCAAAATTGTTGAGCTATTTTTTTCATTTGACAAAGCGGAAATTCCCCCTGGACGTCAATTCTGCCTTTGAAATCCCAGTAATGTCCCCCCAAAAAATCCACAAATATGGCAGCCCTAGCTATACTTGCAAAATGTCCCAGATGTGTCCGCCCCCTGCCACATCCCCAAAGCAAGGTTCGGAAAACCAGGAAAGTCAATGCCGCCATTCCTATGCGCAGGTTAAAAATCACTGAAGCCACATCTACAGAATACAGTGGTACCTAGGGTTAAGTACTTAATTCGTTTTGGAGGTTTGTTCTTAACCTGAAACTGTTCTTAACCTGAAGCACCACTTTAGCTAACTGCTGCTGCCACACCGCCGGAGCACGATTTCTGTTCTCATCCTGAAACAAAGTTCTTAACCCGAGGTACCATTCCTGAGTCTGTAACATGAAGCGTATGTAACCCAAAGTAGCACTGTACATTCAAAGTATTCCCCGCCAAAAAAAGGAACCCGGGAGCTGTAGTTTGTTAAGTGTGCTGTGTGAGGGGTGAACTACAGTTCCCGGGATTCTTTGTGGGGAGGGGGAAGCCATGACTGCTAAATTAGTGCTCCAAATGTGCTTTAAAGGAAGTTCTCGGCACGTTTATCCAAGGCAGCTGCATATCCAAAAAACCTCTGGGTAGCAACAGGGACAGAGAAGATGAAGCTCTCTTGTTAAATTTCATGCACAAAGCTGCACAGCACAACATGCCAGCCATGTCCTGGCATACTGAGACTCTTGTGCATAGGGAGGGTTAGATACATAAAGAAGCCTGCCAAGATATTGTAGCTCATGGGGGCAAGGGTGAGTCAACAAGCAGGAGACAGCGGATTCAAGAAACACAAGGGTGCGGGGATTTTGAGGTGTGGGCAAGGGGCAGAGAGGGGGCAGAATCACCCTGTGGGTGCCAACTGGGCTTCTAAAATAAAAATCTTCCCCAAAGCCACCCCCCACCAGCACTCTCCCCAGGGTGACCAAGCCTCAACTCAGCAGGGGCAGGAGAGGGTTAACCCCGTCCTTGCTGCAGTCGCCTCCTCAGGGGCATGGCTTGCAGACGGCTTTTCTCATGCTAATGATGAGTTCTGGCTCTTGGGCAGACAAGGGAGGGAAGGAGAGGGAGAAAGAAATGGGTGGGGGATGGGAAATATTATTTTCAGACCTATCTGGGGGCGGGGAGGGGGGGGCGTTGTGAGTGAGCTCCCAGCACTGCGGGGGAAGAGAGACAGCAAAGAGAATTCTGCAAGGGGAAACGCATCAGTCATAGTTTTGAGTATTTATAGGAGGGTGCACGTATGTGATTAAAAGATGCTCTCTGCAACATGAGAGGAGGAAGGTGAATGATGCACATGGTTCAAAGTTTTAATTTAATTACAAGCAAAGCAGCGTCCCTGCCCAGCTTAAGAGGCACACAAGTCTAGTAAAGAGGTGCCATTAGTTTAATCATGCAAGTCTTTCCCTCCATTGTTGCGAAGGAACAAGATGGGTTAGAACAAACTAATCAAGAACTGGTCTGCTTGGGCCTCGCTATGGCCACTCTCACGCCATACTATCCCTCCAAAGAACCCTGAGAACTATAGTTTGTCAAAGGTGATGAGAGGTGTCAGGAGGCCCCAGTTCCCCTCCCAGAGCTACAATTCCCAGAGTTAAGAGGGACCCAATAGTTAAACCCCTCTGGGAACTGTAGCTCTGAGAGGGGAGTAGGGGGGTCTCCTATCAAACTCTCAGACCCTTTAACGAACTACAGCTCCCAGAATCCTCCGGGGGAAGCCACAAGTGGTATCATAGTGCTTTAAAAGAATGTGTGAATGGGGCCGCTGTATGGCATCATTGGAGAACTTGGGGGAAGGGCTAGCACAGTGGAAGAGCATCCACTGTCTTACATGCAAAAAGTCCCAGGTTCAACGCTCCAATACTTTGGCCACCTCATGAGAAGAGAAGACTCCCTGGAAAAGACCCTGATGCTGGGAAAGATGGAGGGAACAAGGAGAAGGGGACGACAGAGGACAAGATGGTTGGACAGTGTTCTCGAAGCTACCAGCATGAGTTTGACCAAACTGCGGGAGGCAGTGGAAGACAGGAGTGCCTGGGATGCTCTGGTCCATGGGGTCACGAAGAGTCGGACACGACTAAACGACTAAACAACAACAATAGTGCATTTTCACCATGTAAGCAAAGTGATGCCTTTGGCTTAAAATGTCTCTGTTAGAAGGATGGCATCTCCACTGAATACTGCCACACGTCTGGTGTGCAATGTGCAGGACACTATTTCTACATTTCAAGTCCAAATGCCAGGTCACCTCACCCACACACACATATGCCAGTTTGCAAGAGCAGGAAAAGGAAAAATGCAGGAACAAAGTGGAGAACACTGCACACAAAGCCTCTCCGAATAGCACTGTGCTTTGCAAGTGTGTGTGTGTGTGTGTGTGCGTGCGTGCGTGCACACACGTACACCCACCCACACCCCATTTGGGAAATCTACTTCTTCGTCACAGGTGAATTTTGCACACATACTTTTACTGCTGACCTCTCCCCGCCAAATAACAGGAACTACTAGATGCTATTTCGTCTGAAATATGTCGCAATACTCTGTGACACACAACTGCACTTCCTTAACACTAACAGCAAACTCAAGATATGGAGTACCGACTGGACTGTAGCCAAAATAGGAGAGTGATCGGGAGAGCTCTGAGATTTGAAGTAGCGCTCCACTCCCTGCAAAAAAAAAAAAAAACCTTTCGAAAAAGAAAAACACAGAGGCAATAACACAGTCCACTGAAGATGGAGTATGCTCTGGCAGCTATGGCATGTTGACCATGAGTTGGGAAAATAAAACAGAAAAGGGCTGCGAGAAGCAAAATGCCCTACTTCAGTTCCTTACGGCTCAGTACCCTAGAGGAAGGCATGACTTGAGGGTACAGAAGCAACCTGGTTTGGGACGGGGCGGCATGAGCATATGGCACCGATTTTGGCTGTAGCAGCTGCCCATTAGTTTCCAGGCCCAATTCAAAGAGCTGGTTTGGACCTCTAAAGCCTTCAGTGACTCAGGACCACAATACCTCCAGGACGGCTTCTGAAACAACCCAGGCTGATGATCATCTGAGGCCTTTCCTCGTGTGCCTCCTCCACGAGAGGCCCAGAGGGTGGCAACACAAGAATGGGGCCTTTTCTGCAGTGGCTCCCTGCTTGCGGAAAGCTCTCCCCAGAGAGGCTCGCCTGGTGCCTTTGTTATATATCCTTCTTCTTCAACCGGGCCTTTGGCTGACT
The DNA here is from genome assembly GCF_964234715.1 of Podarcis melisellensis. Lineage (NCBI taxonomy): Eukaryota > Metazoa > Chordata > Lepidosauria > Squamata > Lacertidae > Podarcis > Podarcis melisellensis. The sequence continues at coordinate 81,530,999 of NC_138540.1, read as the reverse complement.
AATATCTTATACACCCCCCCCTTTAAATGTGTTTGTTGTTGTTGTTAATCATGCACTTTGTGATTTTATGTTGCATTTTTATGCTGTGAACTGCCCCGAGATCTGCGGCTGAAGGGCTGTTAATGCAAATATAATAAATAAACAATAACCTGTTGCAAGTCCCACCTGTCTCCTTTTGCTCTCAAACCCTTTCAGGTTGAAAGAATGGCCTTTTATCCAACAGAGGTTCATAGCCAAGTAGTAATTGAGACACTCCCCACGCCAGTTTCAAAAATCTGCACCCCTCCGGCAGCAAACTGAAGATACTGAGCGCAGACAGGACTGCAGTCAAAATGGAAGGCTGCGAATTCATGGGACATAAGGACCTTATTGTGCAGAATGAAGAGATAAGGTTCCTTCCTAGGGAGCCAGGCTTCTGTACACATTAGCAGAAGATGCATGTCTTCTGATGCCTGGTGGCGCCTACTCCAGGCTACCAATGTATGCATGCCACCCTAAGGGTGCTGGTGAAAATAGTTTTGAACAGAGCCATAAAAAGAAGCCCAAATTTCTATACCAGCAGCCTTGGACAGATGCAACAGTGTGCTGCTGCTTTGCAGGACTTGGGAGGTTTAAAACCCAAACTAGAACGGCTTGTGTCCTGTCTGCTCACCCTGCATATTTTTAAAATTCAACCAAAACTGCTTAGGGGTCCACGGCACACTTGCAAGGACACAGACCCTGTAAAAAGTTGCCATGAACCGTTTTACTGCTAGGCCAGGGCTGTGGGGTGGGGAAGTGAGGAACAGGAAACATGCGTATCTTTTTACACACCCATTAGATGACAGGCATTTGGAATTACCCCTGTATGTGAGCTAAGCACATTGGTGACACTTTTATGTACACACACAACAGTTTTCACACACACACACACACACACACACACACACACACAAAGCCAGCTGGTAATGCTCAAGGAATAAGCATTTCCACTTGTTTGGTCTTACAGTTTTATAAGCTTGCCTCGTTGCGGAGGAGTCTCCTGGGATTAGAAGGGCTCTTGAAAATGCTATAGAAATACCTCTACAAAAGCACCAATTTTGTACAAAATTTACTACTACAACTCTGATTCCCCTTCGTGGAAGGAGCCCACCAGTTTACTTTTTGTACTTGTCAATAGGATTGCTATCATTTTACTGTTACAGCTTCTGTTAACTCAGACCCTCTGAGCATGCGCAGAGTGCCTTCCCCTCTCCTGTAAAAATCAAGCTCTTTGGGGGTCAGGAACTGAGGGGAAAGTACAGTACCGAGCGCAGAGTGCCCCTTTTGGAAAGCTTTGAAATAGGCCTCAGTGCTCCCTCAGAAAGGAGCTCCTCCGTCAGAAGACGCTGAAGCAAATTCACTTCAGAGCAGCTGAAGTGAGCAGGAGATAAAAAGCATGTGCATATGAGGCCTTCTCTGGACTGTACATTTAGAGCACTATTACACTGCTTTAACAGTCATGGCTTCCCTCAAAGAAACCTGGGAACTGTAGTTTGCTAAGGGTGCTTAGCAGGTTCCTCAACCTGAGCTACAACTCCCAGAGTGTCTGAATGCCTCACTCCAGGGACCTCGGGAAAACTGTAGCTCTGAGAGGGGAATAAGGTGTCCCACAGCAACTCTCAGCACCCATAATGGCACCCCGGGATTCTCTGGGGGAAACCATGGCTGTTAAAGCGGTATCATACTGCTTTAAATGTATAGTGCAGATGCCCCCAGTCCAGAGTCAAAAGTGTAGGAGAAAAGTCTCCAGAGCAATGGTCACTGTTTGGTGCAGCACTGCTTGGCACTAAAACATAAAACAGAGTGATGCCTATCAGACACGTCACTTTCTAAGGCGCAGGCAAAAGCAAATGTTTCCTCAAGGGGCCGGGCAGGTGAAATGAAGGCTGTTATTTACGGGCAGCCGCATCAGGATCTTTTGTCAAGTTTTGCCAACTTAAAAACAACCAGAGGGTTTTCCTCCTGTGGAAATGGGGTATTGTTTCTGGGGGGGGGGGTGCCCACCGAGGGCCTTCCTCCCGGAAGGTTCCAGAAGAACCTGAGGAGACTCCTTCGCCTTTGGAAAGGGAAGGCAAATAATACCTCATGATTACCTCACCAATTTACCTCATGATTACCACCCCAAGTTCAGCATCAAGGGAAGGCGTGTACGGACACACCGCATGTCCCACAACAGACACAATTGCTAAATAACAACTGTGCTCTCAAACCAAGTGCATCTTGATGTGGAGAAAGAGCCTCAAGCTCCAGAAAGCCTCCAAAAATTAACACATACCCCCCCAAAAAAAAAACCTGGTAGCCAAGTTTGGGTTCGTATGACACATGCTGGTTTGTGGGTAGATCCCACATAGTCCCAAAAGCACCTCATCCACAGATGATAGCTGGAAGTGGCTTGTCTCAAGCAGAAAATGCTTGCCGCCTCACAAAACAACATATTTGGGCACTTGGGAGAGATGAGAAAAGGGAAGTCTAGTCTACATCACAGCCTGCAAATTTATTACTTTCCTCAGAGGTAGGAGAGCTGGTGCGGTTAAGTGAAGTCAGCTTAGAAGAACAGGGAAACGCAGATTCAAATCCCTACTTAAAACTGATTGAAGCCGGGTTTTAAAATTTCAAATCAGATTTCTGGAAAACAGAACGTCGGTTATGTTTCCATTAATATCTCTCTATCTGTCCCTGCAAGCGCTCCAATTGGAAAATAGCCTTTACCAAAGGCATCATGGACTTTGAAGAAGCAGAAACTCAGGGAGAAACGGCCCAAAAGGAAGGCACGTTTGGCAAACCCCTCACCGTGATCAACTTCTGCCCAGAAACCGATCCCCCCACTGTGGAAGGACGTTTGGACGCAGAATTGGCCTCCACAGTCACTTACGGACACACCATTAATACCATGTTCATGGAAGACAATCTTAGGAGGGATCACCAAAAAAATAGAACAGGGGTCAGCAAACTTTTTCAGCAGGGGGCCGGTCCACTGTCCCTCAGACCTTGTGGGGGGCCGGACTATATTTTGGGGAAAATAATAATGAAATAATTCCTATGCTCCACAAATAACCCAGAGATGCATTTTAAATAAAAGGGCACATTCTACTCATGTAAAAAGACGCTGATTCCCAGACCGTCCGCAGCTGGATTTGGAAGGCAATTGGGCCAGATCCAGCCCCCAGGCCTTAGTTTGCCTACCTATAAAATGGATCTGTCCCTGGTATAAAATAACCCTGGCTGTTAACTCATGGAGCATCCATATCAACACAGGGTGCATCTTATTTACACTTTCCTGTGAGTAAGTCCCATTGAACTCAATGGGGCTTACAAGCAGAACTACATAATCTACATGTTGAAACCATGACTCAACACACTGAGAGGAAAGCCTGCTTTTCTGTGGGAAACAAATCGGTGGAGAAAGCATGAAGTACTCTGAAATGATTTATTGTGTTCATTTTTGTACAAATTATGATTTCAGATTGCCAGGCAGAAATGAATGGACATTTAATTTCCATGGCCCGAAGATAAGCAGCACGATATTCAAGGAAATGATGTCACTTAGTATCCTTATATGCTCACAGAAAACTCAAAGCAGGTACTGTTAATTCACAACTGCCACTTCTAAGCAAATGCATATACGTGCACAGCACAAAAGACATGTGAGCTGCAGGACTCCAGGTTTTGGAATATGCCTCTGCATAAATATAAAAATTTCTTATGTGCTTCATAAGCACCTAGGTTTTATTTGTTATAGCAACCAATTAATATGCATGCTTGCCCAGGGTATGCCTGAATTAGAAGATGAGAAAGCTAGTTTAAATGAATGGTTTTGAACTGGGCCTTTTTCTGGGCAATTTAAGTTACCTGTTTTAAAAACCAACCCTCATGGATGTATTTCTACCTAACAAAATGGTACAACGGAATTGTGGGCAAAGGAAAAGTTTTCCACAGAGAAACACATTCAATACTGAATACACAATGGCTGGGGCATTAATCCTCAAAAAACCAACAACCAGAGGTTTGAAACACTGGCATGGCCAACAGCCGAACAACAGTTACCCCCCCCCCAAAAAAATCCTACAATAATGCACCTACTGAAAGGGTTAACATTACCCAGCTAACACCCCGGCTTTTTAACTGTTTCATATCAGGATTGTGAACCATTTCACGCTGCCTCTATGCAAACAACACTTTTCTATGGATTGTTGTCACTTTTGCATGATGGTTGCATTATTTTATCTAGTATTTCGTCCTGATCCACTCAAGGAATGTGGAAAGATGGATTGCTGTATAAATCCCCAAAAAAGAATGGCAATAGGTCAGCCATACTGGTAATAGGTCGGGCCACAGAGTAAGAAAGGGAAACTGAGGTCGCCCAGGAACTTAGAACATTTGAACATAAGAAGAGGCTACTGGATCAGGCCAATGGTCCATCTAGTCCAGCACTCTGTTCTCACACCCAGAATAGGAAACCAGCAAGAAGGACTGGAGCACATGAGCCCTCTCCCCTCCTGTAAAGGTAAAGGGACCCCTGACCATTAGGTCCAGTCGTGACCCACTCTGGGGTTGCGACGCTCATCTTGCTTTATTGGCTGAGGGAGCCGGCGTACAGCTTCCGGGTCATGTGGCCAGCATGACTAAGCCGCTTCTGGAGCAGTGCACGGAAACATCGTTTACCTTCCCGCCGGAGCGGTACCTATTTATCTACTTGCACTTTGATGTGCTTTTGAACTGCTAGGATGGCAGGAACAGGGACTGAGCAACGGGAGCTCACCCCGTCGCGGGGATTCAAACCGCCAACCTTCTGATCGGCAAGTCCTAGGCTCTGTGGTTTAACCCACAGCGCCACCCGCCTCCCCTCCTGTACTTTCCAGCAACTGGTCTTCAGAAGCAATCTTGAAGGCAGAGTATAGCCATTATGACTAGTAGCCACTGATGGCCTTCTGCTCATGAACTCATGTCCAGTCCTCTTTTAACGCCACTGAAATATTTGTTTAGCTGGGCTTTTTAGGCCCATGAGGAAGTCCGGATTTTTGAGCAAGTGCTGTAGGTCACTTCTCTCCTCCTCTGGAAGCTGCTCCTCAAGAGAGACAGAAAGAGCACGTTCACATGCACATTCTCTGCTTTTCCAAGGGATAAAGATAAAAAGCTAGATTCAGTGCAACTAATCCAACTAGTCTTGAAAAGGCACATAGAGCTGAAAGGGGAAGAAATTCCCTCTTCCAGCTTCCTGCTCCAGAATGCTATGCATTTTCCAAGCCATCCTTTTTCTTCAAGGTAGAAAAGGGTAACCCAGCTTGACACCTCATCACAAGGTGGCAGAGGGAGGGGTTCAGAGGCTTTGTGGGTGCCAGGAGAAGGTCTCAAGGGTACCACTGCACCCACGGGAACCATGATGGCAGTAGCCACCTCCTGCCCTAAACATCTGACAGCAGCTCCTAACAAACGAATGCAGAAGTGCCCCATCGTCTTTTTCTCACGTTCTTTCAGACTGCGGTCATTCCATGGAACTTCCTCCTCGATGAGAAGATGCGTCATGGCAGACAAAATTCCCTTAGCAGTGATTTGTGCCCATCTTCCTCATCCAGCCACAGAAAAGCAACAGACTGTGTCCCGGTGTAATAAAAGAGGGCTTGTATTCTGCCCTTGCAAACCAATTGTGTAGCTGAGGACATGCCTCAGAATCCTCAAGGACTCGGCAGTTGACAAGGTTCCCCAAATGAAACAGGGTTTAAAAACCCAATGGAACATCAGAAGGTGGCTTATGCCAGCTCAGGCTGTCCACGGTCTCCTCGAGATTGACAGAAGCTCCTCAGGGAAGGGCCTTCCTCCATCACTGGCCCTTGAACCCAATGCCTGCTGCATCCAAGGCACCACCTGAGGTCTTCTCCATCAAAGGACTCTGGTCACAGCAGCTAGGAACTGGGGGACTGATGTTTCTGAATGCCAGCTGCTGGAAGCCATAAGAGAGAACCGCGCTTTTGTGCTCAGGTCCTGCTTAAGGGTTTGCCACCAGCATCTGCTTGGCCACTGGGATCACAGGATGCTGGACAAGATGGGCTTGTGGCCTGATCCACTGGGGCTCATCTTATTCCTTATGACCTCTTTCGGAAGCGACATGTCTCTAATCACCAAGCGCCGAGGACATACGACAAGCGATGGAACCCACCATCTTGCCCTGTCGCTGGCAAGCCCCTTGGCTGAATCCCTGCTAGATGTGGAGGTCTGAGTTAGGAAGATGGTACCTTTCCGTGTGATCTGTCATCTAGACACTGCAGTTCTTAATTGTCTTTGCAAACGGGAGTCCTCTGTTCCTTCGCAAAGCTGCTTCCAAGAAGCAGCCTATGAAGGTGAGCAGGGAACGTCCCCCTAGCAACTACCTGCACAGATGCTCAGCTCAGCTACACGAAGCTGCGCAAGGCAGCCTTTCATCACGACCAGAGAACAGCAGGGAGCGCACAGCAAATCCTTCCAGGCATCACTGCTGGATACAAAATAATAAGCCACAGAGCTATGCTGGTGTGTGTGTGTGTGTATTTGACAAATAGCACACTAGCCACAAGAAGATCCTACCAGAAACACATTACAGTCCAGGGTTGGGTGGAGATCTGGGCAACTAACCATTTCAGGGGTGAGATCTACAGGTTGCAGTGATGATCATGCAACCAGTTACATTCTGCGTCCAAGTCCCCAAGGAGCTCATTCAGATCTGCCCATCAGAAACTCAGAAACGCTATTCCCACCCCAAGCACGAAAAGAAAACAAGCTAACAGAGCTAAATGAACCAAGATCACACCGAAGACTAAGCGCCATGGATTCCTTGGGAGACTAAACATTCCCGGGCGCTGCAGCTGTGGAATAGCTGGAGGAGAGCTTGGGAGAGAGACTGGGGGGCGCAGAACGAAGCCTGGTCCTCGCTTTCCCCACCGCCCCTGAAATTCTCCGGATTCCTGCGGGGAGGGGGCGAGGGAGGATCCCAGAGGAAGGGGGAGTGGTGGGGCTGGCGGATCCTCAAGGCAGCGAGCCCTCCACCTTGCGGCCCCGCCCCGCCGGCTCCGGCCAGGTGAGGAAGTGTTCCGGGGCGTCTCCTCCCGCTCCGCCTTTCCCAGGGCGCCCAGCCAGAGAAACAGGTTCCCTGGGCCTCGCCATCTTGGGAGAGAGGGGGCGGAGAAAGAAACTTTATCCGGCAACTGGGCTGCTGCGGAGGAAAGCGGTTTGGGAGAGCCATGGGGCGGCGGCGGGAGGGAGAAATCGAATTCGGAGCGAGGAGGGTCGCCAGCAGCCAGAATCGGGAGAAAGCAAAGGGTGCGACGGCGGCGCCGGGAAGGAACAGGCGAAAGGGGTTCGCTCCGCGCTGGAGGAGGCGCAGAGCTGCGCTTCTTGGGAGGAGGAATCCCCAAGGAACACCAGATCCTGGCACTCCGGATCCAGGGGAGCCGAAGGAGAGTCCAGCCGGGAGGAGAGCGAGGGAAGCGGGAGGGCATTGGGCGGCTGGAGACGGCGCCGGGCTTACCGGAGAGCAGGCAGAAGAGGAGGCTCGCGAAGACGCACGAACTCCAAGGCGCGCCCATGGGGCGGTGAAGGGTCCGGGCAGCAGATCAAGCGCCGGCTGGGACTCCGCTTTGGCTCCTCGAGGCGTCCGTCCGTCCGTCCGGCGCTGGATCGGCTTCAGCCTTAGAATCAGTCCCGTCTCTTTCGGGGGAAGAAGCGGCTCCTCGCGCTCCGTGGCGACAACTGCTGCGTCTCCGCAGCTTGCGCGTTGCTACTGCTGCAATCGCCCGGTGCGCCTTTGGCGCCGCCCCTCGAGGGGAGGAGGGAAGGGGTGGCCACGCCCAGTCGGGGCTTCGCCCCCGGTTTACCGAACCCCCGCCTTCTCCCGTCCCACCTCAACCTGGTGCAAGCGCACCTGTCTGGCTGGCATCACCGAGTTTCCCTCGTTTAGAGCTCACGTTATATGGGGAACCTCACAGGGATGAATGGGTCGCGCCCTTTAAGGAAAGGTGTGTGCAGGATCTTGACCTCTCTGTGCCTTAGAAGTATTTATTGTTGGGGTTTGTGGTATCTTTATTACAGATCTCATTGTGATTGATGTGGAAATAGTTCAGTTTGGTTGAGTATTTGTTTAATTTTTCATGTATTGTGCATGGCTACTTTTGTTAAGTTGTAATTCTGAATTTTTTTCATATTGTAAGCTGCCTTGAGCATGGTTTGAACTGTGGAAAGGCGGCATACAAATAAAATTATGTATGTATGTGTGGAATCACATCTGGGCAAGAGGAGGGAAGATCATCCCATCGATTTCACATTTTGGGGAGATTCCGGCACAAAGCTTGTTTCCTCTTGTAGGGTTTAGGATAGGGGTCAGCAAACTTTTTCAGTAGGGGGCCAGTCCACTGTCCCTCAGACCATGTGGGGGGCTGGAATATATTTTGAAAGGAAAAAAATGAATGAATTCCTATGCCCCAAAAATAACCCAGAGATGTATTTTAAATAAAAGGACACATTCTACTCATTTAGAAACACGCTGATTCCTGGACCGTCAGTGGGCCAGATTTAGAAGGTGATTGGGCCGCATCCTGCCCTCAGGCCTTAGTTTGCCTACCCATGGTTTAGGTCTTGCTGGTCGCCATTACACTGGTACCTCTGGTTACGTACTTAATTCGTTCTGGAGGTCCGTTCTTAACCTGAAACTGTTCTTAACCTGAAGGACCACTTTAGCTAATGGGGCCTCCTGCTGCCGCCGTGCCGCCGGAGCGTGATTTCTGTTCTCATCCTGAAGCAAAGTTCTTAACCTGAGGTACTATTTCTGGGTTAGCGGTCTGTAACCTGAAGCATATGTAACCTGAAGCGTATGTAACCCGAGGTACCACTGTATTTTCTTAGGGAGGCTTGGCCCCCTACTCACGCATTTGGGTAGGATTTGCTTGATGTAGAGAGCACCCTGCGTTCACATGAATTCACAACCCACAGGAACTGATCCTGTGCAGGTTTAGGCAGTCCTGTTGGGGCTCAGCCCCTGGGTCCAAATTTATTTCTTCATCAAACAAGATTTCTATGCCACTTGATTGTAGTAAAACCTCAGCGAGCGGTTTACAAAAAGAATAAAATTATCTGTAGAACTTTAAAGGATGATCTCAGCCATGCCAGCTCTGAATGCTTCTGTGGCTCTGTTAACTTTTATGTATATTTTATTGAGATCAGCAGCTCTGGGAAAGCAAATTTCCTCAATTGATTGTATGAGTTTTTAATCAAGGGATAGCTCAGTCTGTACACAGCATGAGAGTCTTAATTTCAGGGTGGGTGGGTTCCAGCCCACCTTGAACAAAAGATTCCTATACTGCATGTGGTTGAACCTTGTGGTCCCTTCAAACTCTACACTTCTGTTATTCCAAGTTGTATATCTGGGGAAATAATATTTTTGAAGCAAGAAGCACCTGGGTTATTTTGGGGTTGGAAGTTGCCCGCCTGCATTTGTAGCTAATGGTAGCCTTTTAAAATGCCTCCTGTGTGTGACAAAACACAACAGCTAAGACCAGGTGCACTTTTTTAAACACTTGTATTAAAATACATTTAAGTTTCCTGCCCTGTTATTTGTGGGGCAAGTTTTTGGTCCACTAGAATTTTTTTTTATAAACCGTGCAGTTCTTTTACATCTCTTTTTACTGAATTCACTGAAGCTTCGTCAGAGGAAAGTGGGTATATGATTGCAGGCTCCAGTGATTAATCTGGTTAATTAATGAAACGTTGCCACCATAATATCACTCTCTTGAATGCAAAGGGAATGTGATGAGCCTTGCTTACTAATAAAAGTAGGTGGGGTTGTAGGCTAAATTCCTGTCCTGCCCCTGCACGGTGTTTTGTTTTTTTAACTCTCCATTTTTTAAACTCTCCGTAACTGTTGCCTGTCCTGACTCTCCATGATACCTTAGAGAGGACAATCCTCTGATGTTTACTTGCAAGTAAAGCCTGGTGCTGATACCTTACTCCCATTCCTGCCCCTTAGAAATCAAGCACTGCTTTTCTCTGAATTACCGTATTTTATGCGCTATAAGACTCACTTTTTCCCTCCTAAAAAGTAAGGGTGTGTGTGCGTGCGTCTTATGGAGCGAATGTAGGCTGCGCAGCTATCCCAGAAGCCAGAACAGCAAGAAGGATTGCTGCTTTCACTGCGTAGCCATCCCACTTGCTGTTCTGGCTTCTGAGATTCAGAATATTTTTTTTCTTGTTTTCCTCCTCCAAAAACTAGGTGCATCTTGTGGTCTGGTGCATCTTATAGAGCGAAAAATACGGTACTTCTTCTATGGCACAAGTGAGCAATCATTTCGAGGAATCACTTCTCATCGGGTGTACTTCCTTATCTGTGAGATGTTGCAGAGCAAATGGCTTTCCTTTGGAACAGCAGATTCTGTGGGCTACGCTCACTGCAATCTCATTTAGCTCCTTGGGATTGTGGTGGTGGTGGTGGTGGAGGAGGAGGAGGCACGACACCAACGAGCTATGGAGGAAAAAACCTGTGGCTCAGTGTTTCCCTGCAAATCTTCACAGCTCCCCCCCCCCAATAATCTCACCCCTTGTTGATTTCCTGGATGAGGTTGACCATGGGTGAGGTTTCTCTGAAGTGTTAGCACAGGGGATTTCTAGAGGTATCTCAAGACAGGAACATCCCAGCACGTTCCTGGTACTTTAAAAAGTCCCCACTTCTTACAGCATCTGTCTTCCTGTTCTCCTGGATAGCCTAAAAACGGCATCTATTCTCACGGTGTGAGATCAGTGGGGTGCTCACCAACCTAACACTGAAGGGGTTTTTCCACAGGCAACGGCTACGCATTCAACAGCATTAAGTCGACACAGAAGGCTGTGTGCCACTTATGTGTTGTGCTTCCCATGTGTGTATTTTAAAGAAAATCCTGCAAGTAGAAAGCTCTCCCAGCAGGAATGTGGCCTTTCTCCCTGAGGAGCTAGTTTTATACTTGCATGGAGTCTTACATGGGGACCATCTACCAACATGGAGTCTGGAGTGATAACGTCTGTTCTGTCGGCTCAGGAGAACTATTTCCTATTGAATGTGCAGAAACTCAGTCGCCTCTCTACCCGAACCTTGCTTGGTCTCTGTCTGACCACTGCTATAAACAGACACACCTCCTCTTGACAATTTTTTGTGAGCGTCGCTCACCCCCTGGTGGTTGCTGTCGTGCAATCACACAAATAACTTGGGGGAGTTCATCTCCATATTGCTGCATCTTACAGTACTACATCTAAAAATGAGCTCCAGATTATATTTTTGTCTGTCAAGCCACGCTGTGGAAATTAATATAAATTAATTATCAGCTTCTGAAATAGGTTTTTCTTTTCATCCATCACAAACCTATGATTTAATGCTGAGAGTAATGTAGCACATTTCAGGTGTTCAAAGTGTTCCACGCACATTATAGCAGCTATACTTTTATTACAGGCCTGCAAATTAGGCCAGAACAATTTCCCCATATTACAGACTGGTGACGGGGGGGGGGGGGGAATACCAAGGCTAAAAGAACATTGACTCAGCTAAGTTGGCCTAGTGAGTGTGCAGCAGAACTGAAATATTTGGTGGGGATTCCCCAGCTCCTAGTCATCAGCACTGTCAGTTTCCAGATCTACCAAAAACAGTGAACATCGCTATAGAGTTGAGGAAGAGCAAATGATTTTCCAGAGGGAGAAAAATAGGTCAATATTGCCTAAGTTTTCAGACTGACAAAAGCGTCAACATTTCTATAGAGTTGAGGAAGAGCAAATAATTTTTCTCTCTTAAAAAATTGAGGCTTGCAGAATCGAAAAAAAAATGAAGGCTGCAATCCCCACTTACTTGGGAGTAAGGCCCACTGAAATCAATAGGACTTACTTATGAGTAGGCATATATATGTTGGAGGGGGGTCATTGCACTTAAGTCTATCACATTTATCATTTTTAACTATCTGAAAAGTGATTGATGCTGTTTAAGCATAACGATAATCATTTGGGGGGTGGAAATGCAGAAAAACAGTTGTTCACATCACACTGTGTGTGTTCTAATGTTTTCTCAGTCTCCCTAAAGTATATTTTATACTTAAGAGGAGTGGGTTGTAAAATTCTGAAAACTGGGATGGGTTGGAAATGAATTGTAAATTGAACTGAAAAGGAATTAGCTGCATTTCAGAGTGAGCGAACCTGAAGTGGATCCAGTTCCTTTTTCAGATGAACTTTCCAAGCACTGGTGTTCACTATGAAGGAAATTGTGCAACTGAGTGTGTAATATTCATGCCTACGATAAAACGGGTTCTGGACATGTAATCTTAGGCCTTTTGTGGGTTCTACAATATTCTCGGTTGCTTTTGCAGAAGCAGACTAACACATCCGGGATTTGATTTTTACTCCAAGCCTTTTCTTTCTCCAAGATTATATTGTGCCTCATTCATGCACCCCTTGGTCATCTCTAATCAGACCTGAAAAACTTGAAATGCCGCCCTGCATTTCCTGAACCTTCTCCAGGTCCTGGTAGGAAGGCGGAATTAAAAAGGCAAGATTTATAGGGGACATGAACATGAACCACAACCAGAGACCTTTGGAGTTTCAGGTTACAGATTGGTGAAACCATGAGACCTCCCCAGGCTCCTTTGACCAAATGGATTTATAGCATTTTTCCCATGGAAGGTTGCGGTGGGTGGTCTATTGTATCCTTTACAATCTGCCATTCTTTAAGGGGGAAACTCCCAAACCCTCCCACCTCTTATCAGTGCTTGCTGACCATTGTTCCTAGGGAGCACCAGGGGAGAAAACCATGAGGAAGAGAAACTAGTTGTTACTATTTTGCTCCAAAGTTATAAAGACTAAATTCTGCTGCAGGGCGAGGCAGGGAAACTGCAGAGCATTCCAGGCCTGGCTGTGGTTGCTCAGAAGTACGTCCCACTCTCAAGTGCGAAGGGGATGCGGCTGAGCGGGACAGTATCTGCTCTGCATGCGGAAGAACACAGGTTTTCAATCCCTGGACTCTCCAAGGAGGGCTGGGAATGTCCTCTGCCTGATACCAGGGAGATCCGCTTCCAGTGTCCTCTTCCAGTCCCCACTAGCCTCCCTTCTTGCTTGTACCCAGTTCTGGGGTGGGGAGAGCAGTGGAGAAGCTCAGGGCCTCAAATTTCAGTGCCACCCTGTGCGACATCAAAATTTGGCGCACACACGCGCCTCTCACGCTCCATTCTAAATAATATATCGAATTTATATACCGTCGCAAAATAAAATCAAAATGTGGCAAAAAGGTAAAGGACCCCTGGACGGTTAAAAAGGTAAAGGTACCCCTGACCATTAGGTCCAGTCGTGGATGACTCTTGGGTTGCGGCGCTCATCTCGCTCTATAGGCCGAGGGAGCCGGCGTTTGTCCGCAGACAGCTTCTGGCTCATGTGGCCAGCATGACTAAGCTGCTTCTGGTGAACCAGAACAGCGCACGGAAATGCCGTTTACCTTCCCACCGGAGTAGTACCTATTTATCTACTTGCACTTGACGTGCTTTCAAACTGCTAGGTTGGCAGGAGCAGGGACCGATCAACGGGAGCTCACCCTCTCGCAGGATTCAAACCGCCGACCCTCTGATCGGCAAGCCCTAGGCTCTGTGGTTTAGACCACAGTGCCACCTGCATCCCTGGACAGTTAAGTCCAGTCAAAGGCGACAATGGGGTTGCAGCGCTCATCTCGCTTTCAGGCCCAGGGAGCCGGCGTATGTCCACAGACAGCTTTCCGGGCCATGTGGCCAGCAGGAAAGCGCTTCTGGCGCAACAGGACACCACGACGGAAACCAGAGTGCACAGAATGCTGTTCACCTTCCCGCCGGAGTGGTACCTATTTATCTACTTGCACTGGTGTGCTTTCAAACTGCTAGGTTGGCAGGAGCTGGGACAGAGCAACGGGAGCTCACCTTGTCGCGAGGATTTGAACCGCTGACCTTTTGATCGGCAAGCCCAAGAGGCTCAGTGGTTTAGACCACAGCGCCACCCACGTCCCTTTACCAAAATCAATATATACAACCACAAAATGCACAATCGAAATAAAAGCAGCAACAACCCAGTAACACCTCCCCTCCCCCCCACCACCATATTTTAAAAGGGCATAGGATGTCAATCCAATCAGCCAAAGTCTTGGTTATAAGGAACATTTTTGCCTGGCACCTAAAGGTGTATAACAAAGGCGCCAGGCGAAATGATAGTTGTGGCATCTCCTGCAGTGCCGCCAAGTGTGGCAGAGGGGTTGGATGGAGAGGAACGGTGGCAGGAACCAGCTGGGGAATCCCCAAGGGAAGAAGTCTCAAGAGTCCAGGATTACGGTAGTGGTGGGTTGACTGATCAGAGGGAGAAGACTGGGGAAAGCTGAAGAGGTAACCAGATCACTAGGCTCAGGAGAGTGATCAGCTGAGCCAGCAAGATCTCTCTAGGTTCATCTTCAGGAAAGGGTGGTGCGGTAGAGGAACATAAATCCTACTCTTTTCTGAGCCATACCAAGGCTGAGGATTCTTATAATTAACCTGAAAAAGACATCTAATTATTAAATAGATCAACATATAATTATATTCTCTCCTAAGAGCAATAATATATGCCCATCGCCACCCTTGTCTGACTTGTCTTTCAGACTGTAAACTTCATGGAGAGTAAGCAGCTGTTGTTGGTTTTTTTGCAAAACTCTGTAAGATGCCCTGTATTGCGCAAATAATAATAGGCTGGCTAATTATTAAATTCTCAGGGAAGAATTACGACGGTCCTAAAAAGAGGGTTAATTGATATACACGACAAGATATTTTTTATGCTGTGGAAGTTGCACGGTGTGGTGTTACGAGAAAGCTGTGTACGAAACACACTTAAGATAACATCTCACCACATTTTCTGAACGCTAAGAAGGTTGCGCTTGGGTTAAACCACAGAGCCTAGGACTTGCCGATCAGAAGGTCGGCGGTTCAAATCCCCGCGACAGGCTGAGCTCCTGTTGCTTGGTCCCAGCTCTTGCCAACCTAGCAGTTCGAAAGCACATCAAAGTGCAAGTAGATAAATAGGTACCGCTCTGGCAGGAAGGTAATGGCATTTCCGTGCGCTGCTCTGGTTCGCCAGAAGTGGCTTAGTCATGTTGGCCACATGACCCGGAAGCTGTACGCCGGCTCCCTCGGCCAATAAAGCGAGATGAGCGCTGCAACCCCAGAGTTGGTCACGACTGGACCTAATGGACAGGGGTCCCTTTACCTTTACCTTATGAACCTAAAGGAAGACAATACAGTTAAAACATTGGTTTTTCTCTTAATATAGTGAGGGTAGGGAGTATGTGTTTTGTGACAAATGTAACATGCTCAAGCAACATTAACTTTTATGGTCCTAAGCTCATCTGATTTTGTTCCAATCATGAAACCTATTGCCAGTTCACCAAATGAGAAAGCAAAACTAGAATAAAAGGTCACTAACCTACTGCCTATTTTCTTAGAGAGGTCTTGCATGTTATGCTTCTGGTTATTTTACTCACAGCTAAAATACCATTTTGAAAAACTGCTTGCAGATCATGAAACTTTGGGAAATTGTCTTTCGAATGATATCTACAGCATGTCAACTATATACGGAACTGAAAAATGGGTTTTTGGTTGCTACTTTCATGGAAATACCCTTTTTTGCTATCCTCTCACCTTCCCTGCCCCAAAACAGAGCGCCCACAAAAAAACCCTGTTCAAAAACAGTACATACAAACATGCAATTTAGTTTTATTCCACTCCAACTATAAACACCAGTATATATATTTTTTAAATGGCCAAAGGCCCAATTATGTGTAAGGATCTTATTTCCTTTCGTAAAAAAAAAACTACTGCAGGGATATTTATAGACATGTATATATAGCCAACTGACCTTTGGACTGAGAAATGCAGTGTTAGAAGTGACTTCCAGAGGAGCAGCACAGCGGGGGTTAAATTCCTGCGTTTCCACCTGTGGAGCAGATGATTAATCATCTCTTTAATCAGTTGACAGCCCGTTTATTTATATGCTATTGATACATAGCTGCGCTTTGTAACAAAAGCGGAGCAGACAGGTTTCACTGGGTCACAAAAGCTTGTGCCACAATAAATCTATGCAATTTTTTTGAAGTGCCGTAAAAGTCTTTCTTTCCAAAGTTAGGGTCAATGTCAGGGGATGAAAAGCACCGAGACAGCGGGAGCCATGGCACAAATATCTACATAGGCTGATTTGTAGGCATATCTTATTTATTCCGTTTATAAGACACCCTTTTCTCCAAAGAGCTCCTAGTGGTCTACATCAGGTTTCTCCCCCTTCTCATTTAATGCCCAACAACAACACTGCGAGGTAGACTAGGGTGAGAGACTGGGATTGGCTCAAGGGGACCCAGTGAGTCACACTGGTCGTTGAGGAATTAAGATGGTCAGCAGCTGGTGAGTTCAGCCAGCATTTTGCTTTGACAGTAGGTCCATGTGCTATATATATGAAGAATTGGTGCTTTTGAATTACGGTGCTGGAGGAGACTCTTGAGAGTCCCATGGACTGCAAGAAGATCAAACCTCTCCATTCTTAAGGAAATCAGCCCTGAGTGCTCACTGGAACGACAGATCCTGAAGCTGAGACTCCAATACTTTGGAAGACTCCCTGGAAAAGATCCTGATGTTGGGAAAGATGGAGGGCACAAGGAGAAGGGGACAACAGAGGACGAGATGGTTGGACAGTGTTCTCGAAGCTACCAGCATGAGTTTGACCAAACTGCAGGAGGCAGTGGAAGACAGGAGTGCCTGGCGTGCTCTGGTCCAGGGGGTCACAAAGAGTCGGACACGACTAAACGACAACAACATATTATATATATATATAATTTTTATTAACGGTTTTCACATAACAAATTACTTCAACAATTGTATTTTTCACCATTCCCCTCCCCATATCCTCTCCCCTCCCCCCACGACTTCCCTCAGTTCCTCTTTTTGGTTTATTAACACATATCGTTCTCTGCATATTGTAAAAGTGCAAAAATCTCTAAGCTATCTATTACATTAACAAATAAATTTGTGTATGTTTATTCAAAACCTGTCAAGGAGTCCAGCTCATTTTTTTTGATTCCTTAGATATTTTGTAAAAGGTTCCCGTTCTTCTTTAAAGTCACAGTTATCCTTGTCACGTAGTTTGTGCGTCAGTTTTGCCAATTCCGCATCGCCCGTCAATTTCTCTTGCCACTGTTCTTTTGTCGGGATTTCTTCATTCTTCCACCCTTGTGCTATTAAGACTCTTGCTGCCATTGTGGCATACATAAATATATTCTTAATTTTCCTTGTCAGGATGTGCAAAATATTTTTTTTTAAGGAATGTCAGTTTAAATGGAAGGAGAAAGGGCAAGAATTGGGGTGTTACAGCAAGGCTCAAGCCTCCTGGGCCATAACTCCCATAGCAGTGGGAGAAAGAACCTTTTTGAGCCCATGTTCAATTCTTTCTGAGAGTCACAAGCCTACAGTGGGCGGGGCCAGAGACAAAGTGGGCGGGGCAATGAATAAGGCATTTACTTTTCTAAAGTAGCCTAGATTCTGCATACACTCACACATTCCTCTTCTCTATCCTCCATCCATCCAGTCAAGAGGCATTATCAGTGTCTAGGGCACATTCCACCTAGACACAGAGCAGCTGGGAGCAAGGGGTGTGGCTTGGAGAGAATGGGCGTGGCCTGAGAATGGGCGTGGCTTGCAGAGTTTGCCAAGGGCTGGACAGATGCAATTTGATCCCTGGGCCTGAAGTTCTCCCCCTGCCCTTCCCGGGTCAAACAGCACCTCCGAGGGTCTTCCCATTTTATCTTCACAACGACCCTTTAAGGTAGATCAGACTGAGAGGCTGCAACAGGACCAAGGTTGGCCAGTGAGCTTCATGGCTGAACAGGCATGAAGGTCCTAGGCCATGGGTAGGCAAACTAAGGCCCGGGGGCCGGATGCGGCCCAATCACCTTCTCAATCCGGCCCGCGGACGGTCCAGGAATCAGCGTGTTTTTACAAGAGTAGAATGTGTGCTTTATTTTAAAATGCATCTCTGGGTTATTTGTGGGGCCTGCCTGGTGTTTTTACATTAGAATGTGTGCTTTTATTTAAAATGCATCTCTGGGTTATTTGTGGGGCATAGGAATTCGTTCATTATTATTTTTTTGCAAAATATAGTCCGGCCCCCCACAAGGTCTGATGGACAGTGGACCAGCCCCCTGCTGAAAAAGTCTGCTGACCCCTGTTAGGCCAACACTCTCTGACTATACCACACTGGTTTTCAACTTTTCCACCCATCAAACGAATCACCATATGGGCTTCGTCAAGATATGCCACCCCCCAAAGGACCCCCAGAGCTGGCCTTATTTCCCTAGAGCACCACTGGAGTTGCAGTGACACTTTGCAGTACCCTGTTTGTAAGAAAGATCAGATATTGGATGTGCTTTGCAGACTTGATATGGACGGCTGTCTAAAGATCTTTGTAGCCTTTCAGTTGAATTCCAAGGAATGGAACTGGCACGGAAACTGTATCCACCTCCGAAAAGGGGAAAGGGTGAGTTTTGCTTGCTATCAAAATCTGTGCTTCGAATTCCTATGCAAACTGCTACAATGAAATGCCACCAAAAAATTACAGCACGTCTTTCCTTTAATTACATGGCAGGACGCACAGCAATCATCTTTGATCCTTTAGTTTGTTCCCACAGCAGGAGGTGAGATTGCCTAGTGGGGTGCTGGAGATTTTAAAAAGTGGGTATCATTGTATCAAATCCACCAGTTCTGTTGGACTAATTGAACTAATAGTTTTAATTCCTTTTTGCAAAAAATGTGCAATTAATTGTTACTGAATTTTCTTGTGTTATTATACTCCTTAGTGGGTCGTGCATACGGCTATTATGAACAATGTTGTTTTTATAGGGTACTGTTTTGGGGGGACGGGACAGGCAGGTGTGGAGGACTCCCTGTTCCTGAATGGGGCAACTGTGCTCCTGAAGGACCAGGTGTGCAGCCTGGAAGTCATTCTGGACTCTCAGCTGTCCATGGAGGCGCAGGTTAATTCTGTGTCCAGGACAGCTGTTTATCAGCTCCATCTGGTACGTAGGCTGAGACCCTATCTGCCTGCGGACTGCCTTGCCAGAGTGGTGCATGCTCTAGTTATCTCCCGCTTGGACTACTGCAATGCGCTCTACGTGGGGCTACCTTTGAAGGTGACCCAGAAACTACAACTAATCCAGAATACGGCAGCGAGACTGGTGACTGGGAGTGGCCGCCGAGACCACATAACACCGGTCCTGAAAGACCTACATTGGCTCCCAGTACGTTTCGGAGCACAATTCATAGTGTAGGTGCTGACCTTTAAAGCCCTAAACGATCTTGGTCCTGTATACCTGAAGGAGCGTCTCCACCCACATCGTTCTACCCGGACACTGAGGTCCAGAGCTGAGGGCCTTCTGGCAGTTCCCTCGCTGCGAGAAGCCAAGTTACAGGGAACCAGGCAGAGGGCCTTCTCAGTGGTGGTGCCCGCCCTGTGGAACGCCCTCCCATCAGATGTCAAGGAAATAAACAACTATCTGACTTTTAGAAGACATCTGAAGGCAGCTCTGTTTAGGGAAGTTTTTAAGGTTTGATGTTTTATCATGTTTTTAATATTGTGTTGGAAGCCGCCCAGAGTGGCTGGGGAAACCCAGCCAGATGGGTGGGGTATAAAATTATTATTATTATTATTATTATTATTATTATTATTATTATTATTATTAGGTGGGATGGGGATGGGTTTATGAAGCCAAGGAGGCAGTGGCCCCAGAAAGTTTGGGAATCAAACATCCGCAGCCAGGGATTACGCTGCCGCTCTCTTGGTAAGCGAGAGAAGGAGGAGCGAGAAAACAGGTCACGCTGAAAGTATCCATTTGAAGAAGAGAATGTGAACGTTGCAGAAATATGAGCTCCCCCAATCCCCACGAGAATCTCCTCTCTCCTGGTTGTTGAGCTGCGAGATGGCATTCGTATCATGCACGAGGTGGGATTTGTATCATGTAATTTAGTGTTGAAATGCAGTGTCCAGGAAGTCTTCAAAAGCCTCAGCCACATTCCTGACATACATTCCTGACATACATTTAAAGTGCTATGATATCACTTAAAGTGCTATGATATCACTTTCAACAGTCACGGCTTCCCCCAAAGAATTCTGGGAGGTGTAGTTTGTGAAAGATGCTAAGGCCTCCCCCCCGCCCCAACCCGAGCTACAAAGTGGTTTATCAATCAATCCCCCTTCACAGGGAACTATGGGATTTGTAGCTCTGGAAGGGGAATATTGGACTTTAACAGCTCTCAGCTCCCTTCACAAACTACAGCTCCCAGAATTCTTTGGGGAAGCCATGACTGTCTAAAGCTCTGTTGTGAACTCACTGGCTGACCTCCAGCTACTCTCCCTCTCTCTGCCTCAATTCCCACCATCTGCAGCATGAGTATGTTTGTTAATAATGCCGACTGTTTTTCAGCTGCTTTGAATACTTAAAAATGATACGCAGGTGAGCAGCACAATGGCTTTACTGCACGACAAAGCCTTCTCCAACTTCTCAATTGATACATGACATGCAAAAATTACCAAGCATTATAGCATACATCCAGGGTCTTCAACACAGTGCCTACAGGCTCCCTAAGACATTGTCTGATCCTCCCAATTATCCCCATTTTTTAATTTTTTTTTACATTTTTATTTGAGGTTTTTGGGAGGTGGGGTGGAGACTGGCTGCCAGGTTTTGTTGGCCTGTGTTGTTGTGTTTTTGAGTGTCTGTGTTTTGCTGGGGTTTTTGTGAAGGGAGGGCAGAGTGTCTGAATCTTGCCGGTTCTTCTGTGAAATGAGTATTTTGTGGCAACCACAGCAATTTCATAGATTCCCACATATGCTAAGGCTACCAGACGTCCCCGTTTCCTGGGGACAGTCCCCGGATTTACAAATCAGTCCTCATAACAAAATCCATTGAAGTTGAAAAGTGTCCCTGGATTCATTGAAAAAAATCTGGTAACCTTAACATATGCCCACAGGGCCCTAGCAATATTCATAAAGCCAGCCAAGTTGCAATAGCAAGAATCCACACCAGCCATCGCTGCGACCCACACGAATCGATTCAGTTCAAGCAAGAACACAGTATGGTTTTTAAAAATTTGCCCAAGCAGTTTATTGGTAGTGGTGGGGAAACCGTGACCCCTCGCTGTAAATAATATAAAACTGAGTACAGGCCACTAATATCCAGGAGTCAAGTCGCAATATTTTGCAGTGTTTTATCCAAACGCAGAGACTACACAAACATCAAAGTACAGTGGTACCTCTGGTTACGTACTTAATTCGTTCTGGAGGTCCGTTCTTAACCTGAAACTGTTCTTAACCTGAAGCACCACTTTAGCTAATGGGGCCTCCCGCTGCCGCTGCGCGATTTCTGTTCTCATCCTGAAGCAAAGTTCTTAACCCAAGGTACTATTTCTGGGTTAGCAGAGTCTGTAACCTGAATCATATGTAACCTGAAGCATATGTAACCTGAGGTACCACTGTATCTGGTTCTCACCTGTGCAACACATCACAGGCGGCAACAACACAGGAACGGCTTCTCTCCCATTCCTTCCTCGTCATGCACTGAGGGTGGGGAATGAGGAAGCCACACCTGTTGAATACTTTGCTGTCACCCAGCAGTTAATAGGGTAGCTTCCTGAATGGATTTTATTTCTCAGGGTGCAGTCTGTATTTTGGCCACATGGTGTCACTGCTGCTCCAGAGAAGGAGAGAGAGAGCCAACGTTGGGAAAACCCATGAGTTCTTTGACTTACTAATCAGCGGCTATTTATATCGCCTCTGTTCCCACCAGGGATCGCCAACCCGGCGCCCTCCAAATTATGCTGGACTCCACCTTTGACTTGCAAGCTGCAGTTGCCCACATGTTCAGCAGTTCGGGCAGAAACAGCTAATAAATACTGACCCCATAACCAGCCTGTGCATGGAGGTTTCTTTGCAGAGCTTGTGACAGCATCACCCCTGAGCTTGCAAGCGGCTTGTTTGCTATGATGGTCAGGGGCAGGTGCAGACTGGCACTGGACACAGAGAAGAAGCAGTTCTTGCATGGGAACTTTGGGTTAGGTCATACGCCTTTTCCTGCAGCTTGCTCTCCGCTCCCACTTCCTGTTTTACACTAAAGCATCAACAAACAGCGGGTACTGGGCAAAGGCCTGCCATGATTCAGATGCGAGGAGATAAGCTGTCATCAGGCCAGCTCATGCTCAGAGAGGCAGTAAAAGTCCGAGATCCATAGCCAGACACTGGAGTGTCTTGTCAAGAGTAAGCATGGACCAGTGGTACCAAATAGTATAGGAAACAGCCGTACTAGAAAATGCTTACTAGCATTCGATTGACGTTGGAGATAGACTGAGTTGAGAAATAAGACCAAGGGTACATATTAGATAGGAATGTATTAGATAAAATGTAAAGAAATATACAGTAATAAGAGTACAGTGGTACCTCGGGTTACAGACGCTTCAGGTTACAGACTCCGCTAACCCAGAAATAGTACCTCGGGTTAAGAACTTTGCTTCAGGATGAGAACAAAAATCGTGCTCCAGCGGCGCAGCGGCAGCAGGAGGCCCCATTAGCTAAAGTGGTGCTTCAGGTTAAGAACAGTTTCAGGTTAAGAACAGACCTCTGGAACGAATTAAGTACTTAACCTGAGGTACCACTGTACATTCATTTGTAAAAAAGGAATATACAACGGGATAGACAGGAAGTCCAAAGTGTTGGTACATATATGATTTTGGAATAGTTTTTTGTCCTTTTCCCCCTTTTAGTATATAAACTTTGTATAAAAAGGTAAAGAGATCCCTGACCATTAGGTCCAGTCGTGACTGACTCTGGGGTTGCGGTGCTCATCTTGCTTTATTGGCCGAGGGAGCCGGCGTACAGCTTCTGGGTCATGTGGCCAGCATGACTAAGCCGCTTCTGGTGAACCAGAGCAGTGCACGGAAATGCCATTACCTTCCCGCCAGAACGGTACCTATTTATCTACTTGCACTTTGACAAGCTTTCGAACTGCTAGGTTGGCAGGAGCAGGGACCGAGCAATGGGAGCTCACCCCGTCGCGGGGATTCGAATCACCGACCTTCTGATCGGCAAGCCCTAGGCTCTGTGGTTTAACCCACAGTGCCACCCGCGTCTGTAAACTTCGTATACATGTTGAAAATTATAGTATAATAAGCTTTGTGATGTAATAGGATAATGTTTACCGATTATTCTTAAGTTACAAGAACTTTAATAAATAAATAAAATTCCAAAAAAAAAGAAAAATTAACCAATAAACTAAAACGGACACGGGGACAAATAGAAGAAGAAGGTATGGCTCCCCTTTATCACATACACAGCCCAACAAGACAACGACAAAAATCCACCAACAGCGTACAAATCAATATGGCTAACCTGATCCAAAACACCCACCCACCCCACTCACACATGAAAACAAAGACCACCACAGCCAACCACAAATGAACAGCCACACCCTAGGCCAACCCCAACCTATCTCACCACCAAAGGAACACAACTGAACAGCAGAGAACCTGCACAACCAACGCTGACTCCAAACCCCACATAAAGTAGGTCAAATAGAAACATCGTCACCCGACTCCACTCCCACTCACCTCTCTCCCCCTTTTCTTCCTAATTTCTGATCTGTAAAAAATGTTACTTGAAAAAGAGAGAGAGACATTGCAAATCCTTTTGTAAACCAAGAAAATCTCTAATAAAAATACATTTTTTAAAAAAGTACAGTCAGAGATCCTGCTGTGGGCTGGGGAAACCTGCTTTCGCCTTCCTCAAGTGGCTATAAAGCTGTTTAGGGAACCTGGGGCACATAGTAAACTATCACCCCATCCTACCTCGCTGGGTTGTTGTGAGGGTGAAAAATGGAACCATCCCTTATGACAGGAGAGGCCCAGATTAACACTGGGAGAAGCCAAAGGTTAACCAGAGGATAGGGCCTAAGAAGTGTACAGTGGTGCCTCGCAAGACGAAATTACAGTGGTGCCCCGCAAGACGAATGCCTCGCAAGACGAAAAACCCGCAAGACGAAAGGGTTTTTCGGGTTTTGCGACGCTTCGCTAGACGATTTTCCCTATGGGCTTGCATCGCAAGACGAAAGCCCATAGGGAAATCTCGGGGACCTTTTTTTAAATGCTGGCGGTGGGGAGCAAAGCCTTTCCCCCCCCTCCGGACTTCAGAAGAGGTCCAGGAAGGCCGGCGGGGGCGAAAGGCTTTGCTCCCCACCGCCAGCATTTTAAAAGCGGTCCGGGATAGCAGGGAAGCGCTTCCCGCTATCCCGGACGGCTTTTGAAGGCAGGCAGGGGGGGCAAAGACTTTTGCCCCCCCGCCCGCCTTGGGAAGAGGCCCTGGACCTCTTCCCAAGGCGGGCGGGGGGCAAAAGTCTCTGCCCCCCCTGCCTGCCTAACCGGGGGCTTTTAAATCGCCCCGGGACTGTCCGGGGCGATTTAAAAGCCTCTCCCAGCCGCCCGGCTTCGGGGCATCGTTCCGATGCCGGGCGGCGGGGCAGGAACGCCTCCCCCCGCCGCCCGGCATCGGAACGATGTCCCGAAGCCGGGCGGCCGGGCGGGAAAGCCTCCCCCCGCCGCCCGGCATCGGAACCATGTCCCGAAGCCGGGCGGCGGGGCGAGAAAGCCTCCCCCCGCCGCCCGGCTTCGGGGCATCGTCCCGATGCCGGGCGACGGGGCGAGAAAGCCTCCCCCCGCCGCCCGGCATCGAGGCATCGTCCCGATGCCGGGCGGTGGGGCAGGAACGCCTCTCCCAGCCGCCCGGCTTCGGGGCATCGTTCCGATGCCGGGCGGCGGGGCAGGAACGCCTCCCCCCGCCGCCCGGCATCGGAACGATGTCCCGAAGCCGGGCGGCCGGGCGGGAAAGCCTCCCCCCGCCGCCCGGCATCGGAACCATGTCCCGAAGCCGGGCGGCGGGGCGAGAAAGCCTCCCCCCGCCGCCCGGCTTCGGGGCATCGTCCCGATGCCGGGCGACGGGGCGAGAAAGCCTCCCCCCGCCGCCTGGCATTGGAACCATGTCCCGATGCCGGGCGACGGGGCGAGAAAGCCTCCCCCCGCCGCCCGGCTTCGGGGCATCGTCCCGATGCCGGGCGACGGGGCGAGAAAGCCTCCCCCCGCCGCCTGGCATCGGAACCATGTCCCGATGCCGGGCGACGGGGCGAGAAAGCCTGGGCGCGCTTGCAACTCTCCGCAAGGAGCGCGCTGCTTGCGGAGAGGTCCGCGCCTGTCCTGGACCTTTTCTGAAGGCAGGCGGGGGGGGGCAAAAGTCTTTGTCCCCCCTGCCTGCCTTCCCAGGGGCTTTTAAATCGCCCCGGACAGCGGAGAAGTCCTCCGCTGTCCCGGGCGATTTTAAAATGCCGCCCGCCAGAAGAGGTCGGGGGAAGGCGGTTTCCATAGGAACGCATTAATTGATTTTCAATGCATTCCTATGGAATACCGTGCATCGCAAGACGAAAAACTCGCAAGACGAA
Organism: Podarcis melisellensis; assembly: GCF_964234715.1. Lineage (NCBI taxonomy): Eukaryota > Metazoa > Chordata > Lepidosauria > Squamata > Lacertidae > Podarcis > Podarcis melisellensis. The sequence continues at coordinate 81,505,456 of NC_138540.1, read as the reverse complement.
GAGACTTGCGGAACGAATTAATTTCGTCTTGCGAGGCACCACTGTAATTCGTTCCACAAGTCTTTTCGTCTTGCGAGTTTTTCGTCTTGCGAAGCACGGTTTCCCATAGGAATGCATTAAAAATCAATTAATGCGTTCCTATGGAAACCGAACCGCCTTCAGACCAGGTCTGGGGACAGTCTGTCCCCCGACCTCTTCTGAAGGCTGGCGGGGGCGAAAGTCTTTGCTTCCCCCCCGCCTGCCTTCCCGGGACAGCGGAGACTTTTCCGCTGTCCCGGGGCGATCTTAAAATGCTGGCGGGCGGCCCTGCTATCCCGGACCGCTTTTAAAATGCTGGCGGTGGGGAGCAAAGCCTTTCGCCCCCGCCGGCCTTCCTGGACCTCTTCTGAAGTCCGGAGGGGGGGGAAAGGCTTTGCTCCCCACCGCCAGCATTTAAAAAAAGGTCCCCGAGATTTCCCTATGGGCTTTCGTCTTGCGAGGGAAAATCGCCTAGCAAAGCGTCGCAAAAACCGAAAAACCCTTTCGTCTTGCGGGTTTTTCGTCTTGCGAGGCATTCGTCTTGCGGGGCACCACTGTATATCGCCCCCCCCTCCAAATCACATCATCAGATACATGTTTCTGTGTGTGTATATATGTGTTCCCTGGTAAGAGGGAATGAATGTTAAAACACTGGAAATTGTAGCTCTGGGAGAGAAATGGCAACTTTCACCACCCTTAACAAACCACAGCTCCCAGAATTCTTTGTGGGGAGCCATGACGGTTTAAAGTGGCATGAGAGCGCTTTCATTATCTCGCGCGAATGTTGCACTAATTTTCAGTTGCGACCAACTACGCAGCTCAGAATGAGTTCCCCTTTTCGTTCCACTTGAGGAAGAGCTTTGTGTGACGCGAAAGCCTACACTTGTCCCAACGAAAGCCGTGTTCCCTCCTGCCCCATTCTGTATGGTCAGCATAGATAAAAGGTAAAGGACCCCTGGACGGTTAAGTCCAGCCAAAGGCGACTATGGGGTTGCGGCGCTCATCTCGCTTTCAGGCCGAGGGAGCCGGCATTTGTCCACAGACAGCTTTCCGGGTCATGTGGCCAGCATGACTAAACTGCTTCTGGCGCCCACCGTGACGGAAACCAGAGTGCATGGAAACGCCATTTATCTTCCCGCTGCAGTGGTACCTATTTATCTACTTGCATTGGTGTGCTTTTGAACTGTGTTGGCAAGAGCTGGGACCGAGCAACGGGAGCTCACCCCGTCACGGGGATTCGAACCGCCGACCTTCTGATCGGCAAGCCCAAGAGGCTCAGTGGTTTAGACCACAGCGCCACCCGCGTCCCTGGTATGTTCGGCATAACTGGCACTCTGTGTCCTTAGCTGGAATGTCGACGGGGCCGGCGTGTTCTCCTGATAAGAAGGGACATCCCTTTGAACACAGGATGTGTAGCAACCCTATCTAGATGGTCCTTTCAGCTGAAACCTTCCTCTGCCAACCACAGTACGTTGGTGGGAAGCTGTGTTTCCCCTCCTCTATAAAAACTAAAAAAATCCACAAGGCGATGGCAAGCATCCCTGCTCCTGCCTGGATCCATATTGCGCACCTGGTGAAGTGGGGGGTTCTCTATGTATAGTCCACATTCAGACACCATACCTTTAAAGTGCTGTGATGCCCCTTTAAACCGTCGGTTTCCCCCAAAGAATTCTGGGAGCTGTAGTGCGTCAAGGGGCCTGAAAGTTGTGAGGAGCCCCCCACCACCCCATTCCCTTCACAGAGCTACATTTCCCAGCCTTGCCCGTGAAAAGGGATTGTTTGTTAAACCACTCGGGAAATTGGAGTATGGGGAGGGGAATAGGGGTCGCATGACAAATTCCAGAGGCCTTAACAAACTACAGCTCCCAGGATCCTTTGGGAGAAGCCATGACTGCTTAAAGGGGCATTATCATGCTTTAAAATGTATCATCATCTTCTTCTCTGGTGATCCCTCGTAGCCGAATAAGATTTTCTTCCATAAACACAGTTTTAATAGTGAGTCTGTAAGTGACTGTGGAGGCCAATTCTGGATCCACACGTCCTTCCACAGTGGAGACATTGGTTTCCGGGCGAGAGTTGATCATGGTGTGGATTTGCCAAGCGTGCCTTCCTCTTAGCAAGTTTCTCCTTTTCGCCCTGAGTTCGAGTGTCTTCAAAGCCCATGACACCTTTGGTAAAGGCTGTTCTCCAACTGGAGCGCTCTCAGGCCAGTGTTTCCCAGTTGTCGGTGTTTATACTACATTTTTTAAAAAGTTTGCCCTGAGACACTCTTTAAACCTCTTTTGTTGACTGCCAGCACTACGCTTTCCATTTTTAAGTTCTGACTAGAGTACCGTATTTTTCGCTCCATAAGACGCACCTAGTTTTTAGAGGAGGAAAGCAAGCAAAAAAATATTCTGAACGAAACAGTGGATGTATGATTTTTGTGGTTCATGCTGTGGCCGCAGACATGTGATTTGACAGTGAGTTTGGGGTAGCCCAATGCAAAAATCCTGAGAATCCATGTGGATCCATGCTTTGTAACCACGTTTTTGCGCCATTGCGGCCCCAAAAACAATGGGTGCATGCTTTTTTTGGTGCAGGCTGTAGCCATGGACATGCTATGTGATCTGATGGTGAATTTGGGGTGACCCAATGCAAAGATCCTGAGGATCCATGTGGATCCATGCTTTGTAACCACGTTTTTGTGCAATTGCGGCCCCACGCAACAGTGGGTGCATGATTTTTTTGGTGCAGGCTGTAGCCATGGACATGCTATGTGATTTGATGGTGAATTTGGGGTGACCCAATGCAAAGATCCTGAGGATCCATGAGCTTTTACCTCCCCCCTCCTAGGAGCCTCCTTTATTGCTAGCGTCCCTTATTTCCCTCCCAATTGCTTGCTGATCAGCTGTTTCCTTTTCAACACTCCCTTCCCTCTTGTTTGCCTTAGTGTCTTTTCCTTAGCTGGAGCAGTTTTTTGCTCCTCCTTTTCTTCCAATTTCTCTCCTCATTGCCTTAGTCTTCATGTCTCCTCTCCTTGCAAGTTCACTGTCTTTACCTCCCCGCTCCCAGGCAGCCTCCTTTATTGCTAGCATCCCTTATCTCCCTCCGGATCGCTTGCCGATCAGCGGCTTTGTTTCAACACCCCCTTCCCTCTTTCAAAAAAATAAGCATGATCTGCTTTTTGCCCCTGGGCAATTTGGCTCCAGGGACCACACATTCCCCCCTTAAGACGCACAGACATATCCCCTTACTTTTTAGGAAGAAAGAAGTGTGTCTTATGGAGCAAAAAACACAGTAGTTGCTTTAGAAGACAATCATCAGGCACCCGCACAACATGACCAGTCCAACGAAGTTGATGTTGAAGAATCATTGCTTTGACGCTGGTGATCTTTGCTTCTTCCAGTACACTGGTGTTATGGTACAAATGTCGCCCCATATGTAGAACATACAAAGAATCGAAGAACCTACTGGATCGGGCAAATGGCTCCAGCATCCTGTTATCACAGTGACCAACCAGATACCTTTTGGAAACTCACAAGCCTCCCCACCCCCAACCCTGTGGCTTCCAGCAGCTGGGATTCCTAGCTGGAGGGCACCTGGTTGGGGACAGCTGTTCCAAGCTACGTCACAGCTCCCCCCACCGCCTCAGCTTCCTGTTTATCTTACGACAAACTATGAAGAAGACGAGAGTCTTGGCTGGAATATCTACTTTAGCGGCAGGTCGGATTCCCTTGCATTTTTGGGTTCTATATCCTCCCCTGACATATCGCAAAACTATTTTGGGAAGCTGGCCTTGGTTTCAAAAATGGCTTGCCGCACGGCACGGATTCTGGAGCGATAAGGAAAGAGGTTGTGCCGTTCTTTTGATCCTGGTCTCCCATTTCGGACATCAGCGGTAAAAACAAGGGAGGGAGGAACAAGTCGTTCCTATGCATTCTAGGCTTCTTGATAATATTTGAACTGGATTTGTCTGAGGAAGAGCTGCAGAGCACGTCCTCAGCAGGCAGGTCCCAGGTCCCGTCCCCCCCCCGGCATCTCGGGATATAGCTGAGAAAGAATCCCACCCGAGCTCCAGGAGAGGGATACTGTAGATAGTTTTCACTCAGGTCCACATATGCAAATAAGGAATTGAAAGTGACGTTCAGTGATTGGATAGTTACAGAAAGTGGTTACTGTCGCGTTGTAGTGGAGCTGTCTATAAGCAGGCTGGTTGAACCCTTCAGTTCAGTTCTGTTCTGGCCTGTGAATAAACAAGAGCTTCTTTGAAGAATCGCTGTGTCGTCGGATATGTTCACCCACAACTTAACACATTCTTTATCAATCTTCTGAGAAAAATATAAAGCCTTGTGCGAAGCCACAGAAACTTGCGAACTACCCAGTCTAAGATGAACTTATAATGTCTGATTTCAATAGATTTGTCAAATGCGCAACTCAGTCTTTTGTTTTCTGTATCTTTTTAGGTAAGTTCATGAAGATACCAACAAAAGGTAAGTGCGGTGTTGTTCACAATACCGAGAGATGCTAGTGAAGTTGTAGATGGATGTAAATGAAGCTGTAGACAGGGTGCCGGCGTTTTGCACCTGTTTCGCCCTGGCAGTCCAAGGGCCTGATGGGGCCCTTTTACTGGGGCTTGCAGGTACCAAACTCCCAAAGTAGTTTTCCAGGCTGCTTCAGTGGTCTAATCTCAAGGCCTTGATACGTATATTGATATTCAATTTCATAGAAACAAAAGTGTTTCGTTGTGGGCGAACATATCAGACGACACAGCGATTCTTCAACAGCTCTTGTTTATTCACAGGCCAGAACTGAACTGGAGGGTTCAGCCAACCTGCTTATATAGAGCTCAACTACAAAGCAACAGTAACAACTTTCTGTAACTATCCAATCACTGAACGTCACTTTCAATTCCTTATTTGCATATGCGGACCTGAGTGAAAACTATCTACAGTATCCCCCCGCTGGCCCAGGGTGAGAACTTCGGTACATAACAAAAAGACTGAGTTAAGCATTTGAAAAATCTATTGAAATCAGACATTATAAGTCCGTCTTAGACTGGGTAGTTTGCAAGTTTCTGTGGCTTTGCACAAGACTGTATTTTTCTCAGAAGATTGATAAAAAATGTATAATTATTTTGGTGATTATTGTGTGCATATTCGTCGCCAACGTGTTGCATGAGTCGTAGCACTTCAATCATAGAATCATAGAATCATAGAGTTGGAAGAGACCACAAGGGCCATCGAGTCCAACCCCCTGCCAAGCAGGAAACCCCATCAGAGCACTCCTGACATATGGTTGTCAAGCCTCTGCTTAAAGACCTCCAAAGAAGGAGACTCCACCACACTCCTTGGCAGCAAATTCCACTGTCGAACAGCTCTTACTGTCAGGAAGTTCTTCCTAATGTTTAGGTGGAATCTTCTTTCTTGTAGTTTGGATCCATTGCTCCGTGTCCGCTTCTCTGGAGCAGCAGAAAACAACCTTTCTCCCTCCTCTATGTGACATCCTTTTATATATTTGAACATGGCTATCATATCACCCCTTAACCTCGTCTTCTCCAGGCTAAACATGCCCAGCTCCCTTAGCCGTTCCTCATAAGGCATTGTTTCCAGGCCTTTGACCATTTTGGTTGCCCTCCTCTGGACACGTTCCAGTTTGTCAGTGTCCTTCTTGAACTGTGGTGCCCAGAACTGGACACAGTACTCCAGGTGAGGTCTGACCAGAGCAGAATACAGTGGCACTATTCCTTCCCTTGATCTAGATGCTATACTCCTATTGATGCAGCCCAGAATTGCATTGGCTTTTTTAGCTGCCGCGTCAGCAGAGACTAAGCTAGAGCTCATCATAAGGCGACTTCATAGTTTCGATCACCATTCTGTGAACTGCGCCCTTCCTTCTCGGAAGTTGGACTGCTTTTGAGCATGCCATGACTTCACAGCAGGGATTTGAGATGCAGAGGACCGGTAGCTGAGTCGCACATCTGACAGATTGCCTGTTGCCCGGAAGACATGACATCCAATCTGATGCTATAAACTTATATTACAGTCAGAAGCACGAGGAACTGAGTGATAAAAAGTGGCAAGGGGAGGGTGGGGGAAGAGAGATTATCAGAAAGCAAATTGCGCATGAGATTCAGAAATCTGGAGTTGGCAGCACTAAACATGCAGCCACTCAGAGGACTTCCAGCACCAATAATCTCTTTCTGGGAGCATCGGATTTCAGGTAATGGCTCTCCAATTTCCACAGACATCCATTCATTTAAGTGTGCAAAACATAAAATGCACAGTTGCCATTGGGGTGGCAATTTCAAACTAGCGCAGATGATGTTTTGTGCCAGTTTCTGGGGGTTCTTTTGAGGACCCCCTTTTGCAAAACAGTCCAACTTTGCAACCCCCAACCCTGCAATCCTTCATTCAGCGAACTCCAGGCATTGTTAAGCAGGCAAATGTCCCAGCCTGGGACATTGGAGCACTTTGGGAAAGCTGCTTTGTATACAGAAAACTGATATCACCTGAATGAATCCAGCAGCTTGGAGCCCATGACTGGCAAAAGAAAAGCAAAAGCAACAGACAAGCCAACCCCAGAAAACAACTCATTTTGGGTGGGTTTTAATCAGCTGAAGTGCGTTGCAAATTTTCTTGATTCCAAAATACATTTGAGCGTAGATCCCAAACTTTCAAAAGTCAAGTTGCACCAGAGGAAAATGAAAGCATGCCCTCTCTGCAGTAGCTTTCCCCCTTTCCAGCGGCTGAGTCTTTCCTTGTTTTGCTTCTCTTTCAAGCAGCCCATTATTGTCCTACGTTAGCTTCTGTTTCCATGCGGAGTTATCAGCCTTTTCCAAATATCTTGGCACGGGCCCGAGGTTTTGTTTTGAAACGGCAGGTTTCGTTGCCAGCAGCTTCTGTGCATTTTCTGTCTGAGGAATCTGAAAATAGTCCATGAAGGGCTGTGTGTGTGTGTGCGAGAGTGCGTTTTGGGCATATGGAACTCACTGCCACAGGAGGAAGGGATGGCCATTTGCCGGATCCAACAGACTCTTCTCAAATTCTTAAAGGTATAAATTCAAGCTTCTTGAAATCTGACCAAGGAAAGCCTGTATACTTAATACGATTAAATGTGATACGATATATGTTCAGTGCAGATTTATTTATTATCATTTACATTTATAAACTGCCCCTCATCCCCCAAGACAGTGAACATTTTGTTGTTGGTGGTTGGCATCTCAAGAGACAATGGAGTTTGCCTCCAGGGGTGAAGTCAAAGCACTGCATTAGCAGCACCAAAGGGACCTCCCCTGGGCGCAAGCCCGGGCAGAGTGTGTGGGGGTCCTGAGTGGCCCAGACGACAAGACCCCCCCTTAGCCTTGCTGATGTGGTCCAAAGGAAAGCAGAACAAGGCGTTTGGCACCAGCTGGGCTGCAGGAGTTGCCGGAAGGCGCTATCCAACCATCTTAAGGACTCCATTCCGGATTTTTGTAGCCTTTTCTTTTCCAGAAGATATCCTGCAAGGCAGGTTTAGGATCTGTTATGTACTGAGTTGAATAGGATCCAAAAGGCAGCAGTCTGATTGGTCCTAGAACAATAGGGTCCAGAATGCAGCAGTCTGATTGGTCCACAGGAGCCACCCAATCCAGCTGCAGGTGGAAGTGAATCCTCAACCTGATTGGCCTACAGGTGAATCCCAGAATGAGCCAATCACGTGGGGCTCATTGTGTAAATAATGTATATAAAGCAGAAATTCTGGGGGAACTTCCATTCCTCCTCACCGCTATGAGCTGAATAAAGAGCATGAAATCCACTCTCGACTCCGAGTATATTTCAGGATCAGAGTTTTCCTTCTCCTAGATGGGCTGTCATCCCAGGTGGACGAGCCCCACCTGCCCCTTACTTCCCTCTACAGTGGACGCTCAGGTTGCGAATGTGATCTGTGTGGGATCCACATTCACAACCCGCAGCATTCACAACCTGCATCTGCGCACGTGCGGGTTGTGATTTGGCACTTCTGCGCATGCGCGATCGCTGAAACCTGGAAGTAACCCGTTCCGGTACTTCCGGGTTTCCCCAGTCCACAATCCAAAAGAACGCAAACTGAAGTGTCTGTAACCCGAGGTATGGCTGTATATAATCATAATAAACCCACAACACTCTCCATTTTCAATGTCATTAAAATCCAATTAAACCGGTAAGCACAATTCAAAACAATTTGGCGGCAGCATCCAAAATTGCCTTGTTAAGTCACTGATGTCCCCCAGATGTGTGAACAGATGTGTCTTAAGCTCTTGTCTGAATATCATCAGGGAGTAGGGCAGCCTCATTGTCACAGGGAGAGAGTTATACAAATTGGGGAAGGGGCTGCAACAGAGGGTGCCCAATCCCATGTCGCTTTCTTAGGAATTGCTTTTAAGGGGCAAAAAAGAGCAGTATATCTTGATTGCGGGTGGGCGACAGAAAAAACAAAACAAGTACTCTGTCTCCACTGAATCTAAAGTAAAATGTATGCTTCCTCATCCTTTAAAGCCCTTTGTGGCTTAGGGCCTCGTATTTACAGGACCACCTCTCCTGGTATGCCCCGCAGAAGACCTTAAGGTCCATGAATAATCATAGTTTAGAGGTCCCAAGCCCTAAGGAAGTTAGATTATCCTCCACCAGGGCCAGGGCCTTCTCAGTGATGGCTCCGACCTGGTGGAATGCTCTGTCCCATGATAATAGGGCCCTGCAGGATTTAACTTCCTTCTGCAGGGCCTGTAAGACAGAACTATTCCAAATGGCTTTCAATTTGAACTTAGCCTGATCTTTTATTCCCCTTCCTTCCCTCCCCCTCCCCTTTTTATGATGATTACCCGCTCTGGGATCCCACAGATAATTCTCCCCTGGTCTCCTCGCTGGCCCAAAGAGGACTAATTTAGCCAGCTAGCCCTGGTGATCATCTAATGTTTGTTGGATGGATTTCCTCCCTAAATTGATTTTTGATTTTATTGTTATTCACGTTTTATACCATATTTTATGCTGTTTTTTGTAGCATCAATTAAGTGTTTTAAATTTGTTGTTAGCCGTCCTGAGCCCGGGTTTTCTGAACCGGAAAGGGCGGGGTATAAATAAAAAATTATTATTATTATTATTATCCGAAAAGCGTTGTTGTTTTTCTGTGTTTTAGTAAAGGTCTCGTGCCCCATGCAGGGATTCATAGAATAACAGAATTGTTGAGTTGGAAGGGACCACAAGAGTCACATAGTCCAACCCCCTTTGCCTCAGGTGGGTCTTGAACCCTGAGATTAAGAGTCTCATGATCTGTGGAGTAAGATATCCAGCTTCGACTGAGCTATCCCAGGAATGAGGGCTGCTGCTGATCACCCCCCACCTCAGCTCTCCAGGCCCCCTCCGCGGCGTTTGGTCATAGAAACGGGATGCGTGGAATTTTCCTGTCCTTGCTCTCCAGTACTCTGGCTGCAATTTGCAGAGGGGATGCACGGAAGGCCCAAAATAGCCTCAGAAAATAAACAAGGGTGACCTTAACTCTCAATTAGCCGCCGCCAATTAATCAACGAGGATTTATTTCTGTATCTGAGTGGCTGCCCCCTTCTCCACAGACCTTCTCAGGTGTTAAGATCAGAAGAGGGGGCCTATTTGTGAGTAGTTTCAGTGCTCTCTTGGGTTTGGGGGGGGGGAGGCATTTTCTCTGGCAGCCCCCAAATCCTGCACCTCCCGCCTCACAGAGGTGCATCTGGCAATATCATTATCCAGCTTTCATATGCTGAAGATGGACCTCTCTCCCCCCCCTGGCCTTTGACCCCAGAGAGAGATATTTTTAGGAACCACTCCAGTTGCAACTGCAATTCGCTTTTAAGTTGTTTTTACTGCTGTGTTTCACACACTGCTTTTACCGCTGTAACCCATCCTGGACTCTTATTGTGAAGGACAGGTGATAAATGCCTTAATAATAATAATAATCAGTCAATCAATCAATCAATCAATCAATCATTTGTTTATGTGATTTGTGACTCGTTTCCCAGAAGGCACCCTGAGGTGCTTTACAACATAAGAAAAACACAGATTAAAAACAGTTTAAACAAATTGCACCTACAAAAATATGTTATACACACTTTAAAAACAGCAGCAGCACAAATAAATCCATTCGGACCCAACCCAGACACCAAATGAGATAAAGATCTCCGTTTAGAAAGCTTGTCGTAAGAGGTACGTCTTTAGCAAATGCCAGGAAAAACAAACAGGTAAGTTGCCCATCTGAGATATAGTGGCAGGGAGTTCCAAAGGGAAGGAGCCGCCATGCTATGAGCCCGACTCTGAGAGCATTTGGAACTGACGTCCTAGCAGGAAAGTGCCTGCAGGATGCTCTCTTCTGCAGAATGTATTATGACAGGAGCTCGGCGTTTACAAATAAAAGAGTAAAAGACCCCAAATCTGGGTGCCTTGCAGGCTGAGAGATGAGTTCATTTGACCCAGAATACAGCTACAACCCTCCCCCAGGACATCTTCACATGGCACAAGGTTAAACTACGGAACTCTCTGCCACAGGAGGCAGGGATGCTTACAAAAGAGGACTGGACAGATTCATGGAAGAGGGGGCTATTAATGGCTACTAGCCAGGATGGCTTTATCATAGAATCATAGAGCATTTAGTTCAACCCCATGCAGTGAGAATCCCCAAGACCCCGAACCCAGGACCCTGAGATTAAGTTGGAGGCAGCAATGCTTCTGAATGCCCAATGCTAGAAACCGCAGGTAAAGCATTCCTGGACGGTGAAGTCCAGTCAAAGGCGACAATGGGGTTGCGGCGCTCATCTCGCTTTCAGGCTGAGGGAGCCGGCGTTTGTCTGCAAGCAGCTTTACGGGTCATGTGGCCAGCAGGACTAAACCGCTTCTGGTGCAACGGGACACTGTGACGGAAACAAGAGCTCATGGAAACGCCGTTTGCCTTCCCGCCGGGGCGGTACCTATTTATCTACTCGCACTGGTGTGCTTTCAAACTGCTAGGTTGGCAGGAGCAGGGACCGAGCAGCAGGAGCTCACCCTGTCGCAGGGATTCAAACCGCTGACCTTCCGATCGGCAAACCCAAGAGGCTCCAGTATATCTGAAGGAGCGTCTCCACCCCCATCGTTCTGCCCAGATGCTGAGGTCCAGTGCCGAGGGCCTTCTGGCAGTTCCCTCCCTGCAAGAAGCCAAGTTACAGGGAACCATGCACAGGGCCTCATCAGTGGTGGCGCCTGCCCTGTGGAACGCCCTCCCACCAGATGTCAAAGAGAACAACAACTACCAGACTTTTAGAAGACATCTGAAGGCAGCCCTGTTTAGGGAAGCTTTTAATGTTTGATGTATTACGGTATTTTAATATTTTGTTGGAAGCCGCCCAGAGTGGCTGGGGAAGCCCAGCCAGATGGGCGGGGTATAAATAAAAAATTATTATTATTATTATTATTAGTGGTGGTGGTGGTTTAGACCACAGCGCCACCCGCGTCCCTAGAAACCGCAGGAGAGGGCTCTCATGCACAAGTATCTGGCTGTGAGAAAAGGATGCGGGACTTGCTGGGCCTGATCCCCTGTTCTTAGCACAGGAGAGTTTTAACAGGTCTGCTTTTCAATCCCCGCTTGGGCGCACCAGGCACCTGAGAGGCCAGGAATGCGGAGAAGGCCCCAGGGTAGGAATTATGGCCTGTCCAGATGGACGCCAGCCCGCCACCCCCTGGTCTGACTCACGCCTCGCTGTCAGCTGTTGACAGGCCTCGCTGGAGGGAGGAGATGCCTGATAGCGGGCCGAGCCGCCTCCCGTCCCAGGGCCTCGGGCTGCCTCTGTTCGGAATAAAAAACCCCACATGCGTGTGTGTGGCTTGCGCCTCCTGGCCAGGCCCGTTGTCTGCAGCCAGATACGCTCCGATAACACAGACACACACAACTCAGAGGCTTCCCTTGTGTGTTTGCGCCAGAGGCACTGGCGAACGGAGGCTCTTGCTACGCAAGGTGGCCCACGGAACAGACCCACAACGCACCTCAGACCCGCAACCCTGCAGCCTAGAGGAACTTGCGGCGCATAGTGGACAAGCCCCGCAGCTTCCTAGCTTAGCAGGGGGTGTTATCTAGGGAGAGCAGACCCCCCTCACCGCACAGCCAAGTGTCATTCTTAATATTCTTCTACAGAAAGACCTAAACACAGGTTTGTTCGAGTGTCCGCCGTTGCAGGGAAAAAAGGCAGCTTCCTTCTGCATTTCCTGAATTGTCTGCCACACACGAACACAACACACAGTGTAATGTTTTCATTATTCAAGTTCATACCAGCCCCTCACCAGCAGCTCCCAAAATTCAGAATTAAAAGCAGATAGGACATATCACATTTGCAAGAACCTTGAGTTCTTGCCAAAGGATGCAGATTTGCGTGGTTTAGTTTAGTTTAGTTTTGGAATCTTCAGTTATTCATATGCCCACATCAGTCTGTGGTATTTTTTCAAGTCTTGATGAAAAGTCGGCATCATTTCAGTGTGAATTTCCACAACAACAATAAATTTATTATTTATACCTTGCCCATGTGGCTGGGTTTCCCCAACAGAATATTAAAAACACAATAAAACATCAAATATTAACAACTCCCCTAAACGGGGATGCCTTCAGATGTCTTCTAAAAGTCAGAAAGTTGTTTATTTCTTTGACATCTGATGGGAGGGCGTTCCACAGGGTGGGCGCCACTACCGAGAAGGCCCTCTGCCTGGTTCCTTGTAACCTCACTTCTCGCAGGGAGGGAACCACCAGAAGGCCCTTGGCGCTGGACCTCAGTGTCTGGGCAGAACAATGGGGGTGGAGACGCTCCTTCAGGTATACTGAGCAGAGACCATTTAGAGCAGGGGTTGGCAACATTTTTTGAGGCCAGTCCGGCCCTCTCTCTGGCAGACCTCTTGGTGAGACGGAGTGTGCACACCATTTCCAGTGCACCTCCGGGACGGAGGAGCTCCCGTGCGCATACGCACATGCTGTTTCCGGCGCTCTTCCGACCCGGAAGTTGCTCCCCGCGGCGAGGGAAAAAATGGACCCGTGAAAAAAAGTAAAGAATCCCCACACTGATCCATGGAACGGCTGTGGGCCGGTTCCAAGAAGCTCATGGGTCGGAACCGGCCCATGGGTCTTAAATTGCTGACCTTAGGTTTAGGGCTTTAAAGGTCAGCACCAACACTTTGAATTGTGCTTGGAAACGTACTGGGGGCCAATGTAGGTCTTTCAGGACCGGTGTTATGTGGTCTCAGCAGCCACTCCCAGTCACCAGTCTAGCTGCCGCATTCTGGACTAGTTGTAGTTTCCGGGTCACCTTCAAAGGTAGCCCCACGTAGAGCGCATTGCAGTAGTCCAAGTGGGAGATAACTAGAGCATGCACCATTCTAGCAGAGCACCTTTCCCCTAATAAAATGCAGCTGTATTTTATTTCCAGTCCTGTTAACGCATGCTTTGCTCGAGTATATGCCTCTTTGTATACACCTGGCTGGGGGACTGCACTGCAAAAAAATTCATAAAAGCACCAGTTTTGACGTACGCCTGTTTTTCGGCTCATGTGTTGTTCCAGGAAACGCAAGTTTGAAAGATTCGCCTTGAAGCGGGAACTGACTCTGATTTCTCTCCCAGCTAGGGACACAGAGGCATGTATAGGCCATGAGAATCACACTGCAGCTCACATGTACTCTCCCACATTACTATCCACCTGGCACGCAAGTGCTGCCCGGTTTTGCAATCTCTCTCTCTCTTTCCACACAAACACAAGGTGCCCTGCAAGTTCAGCTGGCTCATGCAAACCTTCCCTAGGCCAAAGGGAGTTAATCCCAGTGATCGGTCCGGGGCTGGGGGGCGGGCAGAAGTGTGCCAGGCCTCCTCCATGTGCAAAACTTTGCCGTAGCCATTGGCAACCTGAGGGGAGGAAGGGGAGAGGGGGGAGAGAAGGAACATTACGGGAAGAGTGCCCAGCGGAGGGGAGATTCCTTCATGGACTGAGCCCTCGCGGCTGGCAGCCGGCCAACCTGTCTATGCCCCTAATCCCTGAGCATGCCCACCCTACATGGCAGAGGCCCAGGCCTACTCTAAGAGGGCGCAGCAAGGCCAGGCGGCAGCTCTGGCTTAATACTACGCATGCCTTCGCTGAACATTTGCAGGCCTTCCCAGATTTGAAGGGGCGGGGAAGGGACGGTAATCTTCCTTTTATGTTACTCAGGGGAGAAAGGAAAAACAGGTTGGCAGCAGGACAGCAAGCCAGAGAAATGAAGAAACCTCTTCGCTCTTCTGCAGCACCTGTGGAAAAAATGGCACAGGTGCCCAGGGAATTTTAGGTGGCGCTGTGGTTGTTGTGGTGGTCCCCAAGTGAAATATACTCGGAGAGTGGATTTCATGCTCTTTATTCAGCTCATAGTGGTGAGGAGGAATGGAAGTTCCCCCAGAATGTCTGCTTTATATACATTATTTACACAATGGCCCCACGTGATTGGCTAATTCTGGGATTCTCCTGTAGGCCAATCAGGTTGCGGATTCACTTCCACCTGGAGCTGGATTGGGTGGTTCCTGCGGACCAATCAGACTGCTACATTCTGGACCCTATTGTTCCAGGGATTAACAGACCCTCCAAGTCTCCTGTTTTCCAGGGATGATCCCCGATGTACAGAAGCCGCCCTGGTTTCTGACTTGATCCTGGAATGTCCCGCTTTTCCTTAGGACGTCCCCTTTTCATCACAGAAATGTCAGATGGGGCGTCTCTATTTTCATCAGAGAAATGTTGGAGGGTCAGCTTCCCGTGCCTCCATCAATTCTCCGTTGGCCATATGACATTCTCCTCCGGATCATGGCCTTCCTGCACTTTCCCCTCTCTCGATCTGGGAGCTGCAGATACCAGGAATGTTCTGGAAAGGAGAGGGTGTCGCCACATTCACACCATGCCTTGAAAGCACTACAATGCTACTTTAAACACTTGTGGCTTCTCCCCGCCCCCGAGTATTCTGGGAGCTGCAGTTTGCGAAGGGCGCTGAGAGTTGTTTCGGAGATGCCTTCCCTCCTCTCAGAACTACAGTTCCCAGAATTCCCAGGGGAAAGGGACTGGTTGGTAAAGCACTCTGGAAATCGTAGCAACCCATATTCTGCAACCCATACACGCAGTCACAGCGATCAAAGCTCTTAGTCATGGGTAAGCAAACTAGGGCCGGGGGCTGGATCCGGCCCAATCGTGCCTAAATCCAGCCGGCGGACGGTCTGGGAATCAATGTGTTTTTACATGACTAGAATGTGTCCTTTTATTTAAAATGCATCTCTGGGTTATTTGTGGGGCATAGGAATTCATTCATTCACCCCCCCCCCAAAAAATATAATTCGGCCCCCCACAAGATCTGAGGGACAGTGGACCAGCCCCCTGCTGAAAAAGCTTGATGACCCCTGCTCTTAGTGGTGTAGTGATAAGAGTGTCAGACTAGGGCCCAGGAGATCTGAGTTCAAATCCCGCCACTCAGCCTTGGGCCAGTCACAGACTCTCTTCCTCACCAACACCCAGGATTGTTTTGAGTATAAATCAGGGAGGCGTAACCACGTATACAAGCTTCTTGGAGAAAAGGTGGAATAGAAATAGTAATTAAACATTTTCACAGCAGTAATCTTTATCACATCACAGTGAAAGCGGCCGGTACTGTTGTTTTTATCAGCAAGCCTATTTATTTTGAAGACGTAGGATCTAAGGCTGAGTGGATTGGTCTTAAGGCTGCCTGTAGGTCCAGTGAGATTTGAACCGGGGACTCCCAGGCTTGCCCTTTTAGGAATTACGCGGTGCCAGCTTTCAGATAAATTAATGCTTTTCACGCAGGCGTTGAATAGGAACGTTCAGAACCTTTCACCAACAAAGTCCCGGGATCCAGTTCTCAAACAAGGCAAAAACATCGCCCGTGTGCAAATTTTCTTCAGTTCAGCGCACTGCTGACCTGTGGTAATCTTCTGGTGGAGATAAAGATCCCTTTATGGCCAGTTAACATGCTGCAGTGAAGCATGTGTGTTTCTGGAAGTCTAACCATCTGACCTGCAAGCCTTGCCCCTCCCTCCTCCATCTTAGCTGTGCCGAAGGCTGCCTGTGGTTACTCAATTGTTAGTGAAAGACTCATAGTTGACTTAAGCCAGTTTATCAGTGAAGGTGAGCCATAACCACATTATAGCCTCAGGTATACAAAGGATCAGCAACAGTCATTCCCTAGAGCAGCGGTTCCCAAACAAAAGAAAGCCAAATATTTTATTTTTACGGTCCCCAATCCTTTTCTATTTCCCCAGACCACTTGAAAATAGCCAAGGGTCTCTTGGCGGACCACTTAGCGGCTTCCCCCATCTGTCGTAGCATCTGTAATGCGCTGTGCTACACGCCGTGCGATTTTTAATCGCACTTCTATCGCTTCCTTCGTTTCTTGTACTGGGGTTTTGCCTGCGTTAAAGCCTGCATTCTGCAGGGCTCAAATTGCAACGCAGTAAAATACAACGTCATAAATAAAAGGAGCAAAGAAGTACAATTAAAAAACCTATATAAATATTTCACTTGGATATGCCACAGACCACCGGGATCATGAGTAGGCAAACTAAGGCCCGGGGGCCGGATCCGGCCCAATCGCCTTCTAAATCCGGCCTGCAGATAGTCTGGGAATCAGTGTGTTTTTACATGAGTAGAATGTGTCCTTTTATTTAAAATGCATCTCTGGCTTGTTTGTGGGGCTTGCCTGGTGTTTTTACATGAGTAGAATGTGTCCTTTTATTTAAAATGTATCCCTGGGTTATTTGTGGGGCATAGGAATTCGTTCATATTGTTTTCCAAAATATAGTCCGAGCCCCCCCCCCACAAGGTCTGAGGGACAGTGGACTGGCCCCCGGTAGAAAAAATTTGCTGACCCCTGACCATAGCTGTCAACATTTCCCTTGTTTAAAAGGAAATTCCCTTATTCCGAATAGGATTCCTCACAATCAAAGGGAAAAGTTGACAGCTATGCCCCTGACATGGATGAAGTCCACAGACCACTGGGGGTCCCCAGACCGCAGCTTGGAAAGCTCCTGGACTTCCAATCACAAAAGGAAAAGTTGAGGAAGCTTGGTGGGCAGCCTTTGCGGAGGCTGGATAGAATCCCATCACCGTTGACTCCATGGGCGGGGAACCTTAGTAGAAGTGGGGCACCAGGTGTCTCCGTCTGGACTTTGGAATTATCCCCAGGCCACACCTCCTCTTGCTAAGCCACGCCCCTCACAGGTCCTGCTTTGCACCCTGAATGTCTTTGCCTGAATGCAGGGCATCCTTGAACTCTGATAATGTTTCTTGCTTTTTCCGGATGGAGGAATCAGAGGTGCGTGCATGTGTGTCTGTTTTTAAACTATACTACCATGCTGTGGGTTAAACCACAGAGCCCAGGACATGCCGATCAGAAGGTCGGCGGTTCGAATCCCTGAGACAGAGTGAGCTCCCGGTGCTCAGTCCCTGCTCCTGCCAACCTAGCAGTTCGAAAGCATGTCAAAGTGCAAATAGATAAATAGGTACCACTCCAGCAGGAAGGTAAATGGTGTTTCCGTGCGCTGCTCTGGTTCGCCAGAAGCGGCTTAGTCATGCTGACCACATGACCCAGAAGCTGTACTCCGGCTCCCTCGGCCAATAAAGCGAGATGAGCGCCGCAACTCCAGAGTCGGCCACGACTGAACCTAATGGTCAGGGGTCCCTTTACCTTTACCATACGCAGGAAAAGTTTGTATTCCTTGCTTTGTCCACTTTTGCGAGTAGCCCTGCCTGTCATTGGTATGTGGCCCCTGGAAGCTTCCTTAGTAAGGAATTTGGCCCTCGGGCTGATAAGACCCATCCCTTCTCAAAACGGGTTTCATAGCTGCCAACCAGATGATGCTGATGCGGACCTGTGTACATCAGGTACCCAGGTGATCTTCCATACAAATGGAATCAGGACACTACTATTCCTATTATTTTAATGTATTACACCCCGTTCACCCTACGGTCCCAGGGAGAGTTGCAACCATTAAAAAACAAACAGTTTAAAGCCACTTGCAACCTTCCAATGTGTTTGCATTGTGCCAGGATCAAACATGAGTTCGGGTTATTCTTTTAAACGATGGATAAATTCGGAACCAATTGCATATGTTTATCTATGCAAACACAATTTTCATCTACAACAATAAAAATGATTAGCAGCCCCCTTTACAATCACAAAAATCGGGTGGGTCCTAAAAATGTACATCTCACTGGGTCAAATGTCAGGGTTTTGTCTCACAACTCGTCCTCTTAAACATCATAATAAACAGAAACATCCACCCTCTCTTCAAGGTGCTCAGGGCAGCGTCCGCAGAACTCCTTCCTTTGTCCTCCCAATAACCTTGGAAGATAGGTGAGCCCGAGAGATAACCTAAACAAACCAGGGCTTAGTGTTATGTCCAGAGGCGGACAGCGATTGGTTCAAAGTAACCTTGGCGGCTGTAGAATCGTGAATGCCAATGCCTGTCTTCATTTTATTCAGATGGTTTTCATTCTGTCCTTTTGCAGGAACCACAGGGCAGTTTGCAACAAGGCAAATCCATAAAGATAACACAGCCCTTCAGAAATACAGCACAGTGCCAAGTAAACAAAAAACAAAATATTGAATTGCAATTCCTAACAGCGGCACCAAACAGGGATCTGATTCCTAGATATCATGTCAGAAATATATGAAAGTAAACAGATTGTTGTTGTTGTTTAGTCCTTTAATTGTGTCCGACTCTTTGTGACCCCATGGAGCAGAGCACGCCAGGCACTCCTGTCTTCCACTGCCTCCCGCAGTTTGGTCAAGCAACACTTATATGATTGGTTAGAACGCACCTTGTAACATAAAGGTAACGGTAAAGGGACCCCTGACTATTAGGTCCATTCATGGCCAACTCTGGGATTGTGGCGCTCATCTCGCTTTATTGGCCGAGGGAGCTGGTGTACAGCTTCCGGGTCATGTGGCAGCATGACTGACTCCACGGAAACGCCATTTACCTTCCCACCGGAGTGGTACCTATTTATCTACTTGCACTTTGACGTGCTTTTGAGCTGCTAGGTTGGCAGGAGCAGGGACAGAACAACGGGAGCTTACCCCGTCGCCGACCTTCAAACCACCGACCTTCTGATCGGCAAATCCTAGACTCTGTGGTTTAACCCACAGCGCCACCCGCGTCCCAACCTTGTAACATAAAATGTGTTAAACCCAATACACAACAGCTGCAATTCACAGATCCAACCCTCTTCCCTATGAACTCTGGGAATCGTAGCCCTGTGAGGGGTTCTCCTCACCATTCTTAGCACCCCGGACAAACTACAGTTCCGAAGATTCTTTGGCGAGAAACCACGAGTGTTTAAAGACGCTGCTTTAAATGTGTCGCCATGCAGATGTGTCGGGCGTTAAGTCGGAAGGGAGAGTTTGAGCAGGAGGCTTGTCTCACATCCCTGGAGACACCGGCCTTAGCCGAAACCAGGACTCCCTCCTTATCCCCCCCCCCCGACAGGAGAGCGACCTTTATCCAAAAGTTGTGGGGGCTGCAGTGTTGCTTCATCCCAGTGGAACATTACTGGAATGTGCAAAATGCAGGCTCTGGTTCCCTGCTGACTGGGAAAGCGAGGGGGCAAGCTCCGGCGTGCTAGTGGCAAAGAGAGGTCACAGCCTAGAGATGGACAGACCTCCTGGCTTCTGTTCCTACATCAAGATAACAGGTTTTCAAAGTTTCTACCTTCAGGGTTCCTTTCTCCAAGGAGCCCATGAGTGCCTGTCAAGGAACAGCACTGCAGAGGATTGTGGGTCAGATTCTAGAGTGTGTTGCACACTCGGTTTATACAGCACTAAGCAGTGTAAACTGTTCTGCCTCAGCAAACCCTCCAACATTTCTCCAATGAAAATGTTGTTGTTTAGTCGTTTAGTCGTGTCCGACCCCATGGACCAGAGCATGCCAGGCACTCCTGTCTTCCACTGCCTCCTGCAGTTTGGTCAAACTCATGCTGGTAGCTTCGAGAACACTATCCAACCATTTCGTCCTCTGTCGTCCCCTTCTCCTTGTGCCCTCCATCTTTCCCAACATCAGGGTCTTTCCCAGGGAGTCTTATCTTCTCATGAGGCGGCCAAAGTATTGGAGCCTCAATTTCAGGACCTGTCCTTCCAGTGAGCACTCAGGGCTGATTTCCTTCAGAATGGAGAGGTTTGATCTTCTTGCAGTCCATGGGACTCTCAAGAGTCTCCTCCAGCACCATAATTCAAAAGCATAAATTATTCAGCTATCAACCTTCCTTATGGTCCAGCTCTCACTTCCATACATCACTACTAGGAAAACTATAGCTTTAATTATACGGACTTTTGTCGGCAAGGTGATGTCTCTGCTTTTTAAGATGCTGTCTAGGTTTGTCATTACTTTTCTCCCAAGAAGCAGGCGTCTTTTAATTTTGTGACTGCTGTCACCATCTGCAGTATCAGGGAGCCCAAGAAAGTAAAATCTCTCACTGCCTCCATGCCAGGAGGTGATGGGCTCAGTGGCCATGATCTTCGTTTTATTGATGTTGAGTTTCAGAACATATTTTGCGCTCTCCTCTTTCACCCTCATTAAAAGGTTCTTTAATTCCTCCTCACTTTCAATAGGGAAGTCCTATTCCATACCCTCCAACGTTTCTCCAATGAAAATAGGGACGTCCTAAGGAAAAGCGGGATATTCCGGCATCATATAAGAAACCGGCATGGCTTCTGTAAATCCAGGACTGTCCCTGGAAAATAGGGGCACTAGGAGGGTCTGTGCTCAGTATTGCCCCTCGTGCCTCCGGAATCCATCAGAAACGCACTCAAAATGGGCTATTGTGGTCAAACTATAATCCGGGAAAGCCTGCCTGCCACGCCTGGTCTTCTCGTCAAAGGATCCCTTGATGCGCTTCTGGTGAACTGCAGGGACAACCCTCCCCTCCCACAAAATATGGCGTCAAAACCCAAAGCTCTTCTCATGCAGAAATGTCTATCTGCCCTTGAAACGCCTATGCCCTATTCTGGGCGGATGGCAACACTTTAAAATCACACTCGACGTTCAAAACAATATATCCAACAACTACAACAGAGGCCGCAGCTACCGATAAAACACAGCCTTTAAATAAAACATCAACTACTTAGCGAGGTAGAAGCCTGCCAAGATTAAAAAATGTCTTCCCTGGCCAGCGAAAGGCAGCTGGGGGGGGGAAGGTCTAGAGCCTTGGCTGGTGACTCAGTTTTACGGGGAGCGGCATTTTGAGGACACCTTAATTGGTTTAAGACCCCCAAATTTCCTGAAAGGGTCTAAGGGGTTCCTCGTCCCTACCTATACCTGCCTCACCCCTTTTCCCAACGGTAAAACGGCATAGTTCAGTGCAACAGCATCTGCTTTCCACACAGAAAAGCCTCAGGTTCGAATCCAGACATCTCTAGGTGGGGCTGGGGACATTGCTTGTGCGAAGCCCTGGAAAGATGCTTCCAGTCAGGGCAGGCCATACCAAGGTAGATGGAGCACAGGTCTGACTGGGTTTACCCTTCTTTCTCTCTGAGCCTGTATTGCTCAGTGAAGGTGTCTTGGTATTTTATATATATATATGACACAACCTCGATGGCAGAAAGTGAGGAGGAATTAAAGAACCTTTTAATGAGGGTGAAAGAGGAGAGCGCAAAATATGGTCTGAAGCTCAACATCACAAAAAACGAAGATCATGGCCACTGGTCCCATCACCTCCTGGCAAATAGAAGGGGAAGAAATGGAGGCAGTGAGAGATTTTACTTTCTTGGGCACCATGATCACCGCAGATGGTGACAGCAGTCACGAAATTAAAAGACGCCTGCTCCTTGGGAGAAAGGTGATGGCAAACCTAGACAGCATCTTAAAAAGCAGAGACATCACCTTGCCGACAAAGGTCTGTATAGTTAAAGCCATGGTCTTCTCAGTAGTGATGTATGGAAGTGAGAGCTGGACCATAAAGAAGGCTGATCGCCGAAGAATTGATGCTTTTGAATTATGGTGCTTGAGGAGACTCTTGAGAGTCCCATGGACTGCAAGAAGATCAAACCTATCCATTCTGAAGGAAATCAGCCCTGAGTGCTCACTGGAAGGACAGATCCTGAAGCTGAGGCTCCAATACTTTGACCACCTCATGAGAAGAGAAGACTCCCTGGAAAAGACCCTGATGTTGGGAAAGATGGAGGGCACAAGGAGAAGGGGACAACAGAGGACGAGATGGTGGGACAGTGTTCTCGAAGCTACCAGCATGAGTTTGACCAAACTGCGGGAGGCAGGAGTGCCTGGCATGCTCTGGTCCATGGGGTGACGAAGAGTCGGACACGACTAAATGACTAAACAACAACAACAAAATTAAATTATTATTTGTCATTATTATGACAGAACACGGACCTGAATCCTGGGATTTTGCCACACCCCAGCGCTTATTTGCAACCAGCCTTCCCCTTTTCTGGCCTTCTGAAATGTCAAAGGTTTGTAAATTTCCTTCCATAGGAAAGGGGATTTCACAGCAAAGTGCACTAAAACCACCAAACAGCCACAAGAAAGAGGGGAGCGCTTGCAGTCTCCTCGCCGCAGGCCAACAGCAACACACACCAAATTGCCCTTCTAATAAAAGGGTCTGGCAGTCATAGAATCATAGACTTGTAGAGTTGAAAGGGGACCAAGAGTCAAATAGTCCAACCCCTGTAGTACAGGAGCATGAGACTCTATTATTATTATTATTATTATTATTATTATTATTAAAAATGTTTTTATTTGATTTTATACATATATGTATAAAGAAATTTCTCTGAATCTCGAGGCTTCCCACCATCCCCTCCCTGGGTCCTATTGTCGAAATTTTCAACTGCATATTATTTCATAATCTCTATTTTGCTTCTGTCCATATTGCCCGTAGTGTGTGTTACGTTACAAGAGTCATTAGAATCCTGCTGATGTTTCCATCTGCTTACAGTGGTCTCCAAAATAAATTATAAATCCCCCCCCCCATTTTCCCCCTTAAAGTCTTTGTCGTCTGGTTCCTGAGCTTTCCAGTCAGTTTTGCCATTTCAGCATACAGTGGTACCTCGGGTTACATGCGCTTCAGGTTACATACGCTTCAGGTTACAGACTCCGCTAACCCAGAAATAGTGCTTCAGGTTAAGAACTTTGCTTCAGGATGAGAACAGAAATCGTGCTCTGGTGGCAGCAGGAAGCCTCATTAGCAAAAGTGGTGCTTCAGGTTAAGAACAGTTTCAGGTTAAGAACAGACCTCCAGAACGAATTAAGTACTTAACCTGAGGTGCCACTGTAGTCCAATAGCTTGGTTTGCCATTCCTCTCTGATAGGGACTCTTTCATGTTTCCATCTCTGGGCTGGTAAAATCCGTGTGGCTGCTGTTGCATACATAAAGAGTATTTTCTGCTCCGTATAGTTAAAGCTATGGTTTTCCCCGTAGCGATGTATGGAAGTGAGACCTGGACCATAAAGAAGGCTGATCGCCAAAGAATTGATGCTTTTGAATTATGGTGCTGGAGGAGACTCTTGAGAGTCCAATGGACTGCAAGAAGATCAAACCTATCCATTCTGAAGGAAATCAGCCCTGAGGGCTCACTGGAAGGACAGATCGTGAAGCTGAGACTCCAATACTTTGGCCACCTCATGAGAAGATAAGACTCCCTGGAAAAGACCCTGATGTTGGGAAAGATGGAGGGCACAAGGAGAAGGGGACGACAGAGGACGAGATGGTTGGACAGTGTTCTTGAAGTTGCCAGCATGAGTTTGACCAACAGTGGGAGGCAGTGGAAGACAGGAGTGCCTGGCGTGCTCTGGTCCAGGGGGTCACGAAGAGTCGGACACAACTAAACGACTAAACAACAACAACATTTTCTGCTCCTTTGGGATTTTGGAACCTAGGAGCATAAGACTCTTAATCTCAGGGTCATGGGATTGAGCCCCACGCTAAGCAAAGGATTCCTGCATTGCAAAGAGCTGGACTAGACGACCCTCTTAGTCCCTCCCAACACTACAATTCTATGATTCTACAGTAAAGAGAGGCTCCTTCTTATGGTGGGAGAACCGCAACTTTGTACAAGTTCCTCTCCTCAGTGCGACAGGCTGAGGCAGACAAGTGTGAGCAGATACGTGGTGGTCTTGTAGTAAGGTTAAAGCTTACTAGGAAACGATATATAATGAATTGAAAAGGATGTTCAAAATAACTTTTGTAAAAAACAAAAAAAACCCAGAATCTTTTCTTTTGGGAATTATAGGTACAGAATTACCTGTCGGCAGCAAGAATGCTACTCGTCCCAAAGTGGAAAGAAGCTGAAGTGCCAGCAAAGGATACGAAGGATACAAAAACTTATGGAATGTGCAGAAATGGTGAAACTTATCGTAAGAATAAGAAGTCAAGATAACAAACTTTTTATAAAAGAGTGGAAATGGTTTATTGGATATTTACGGATAAATTGCAAACAGATAAAAACATTGGCAGGATTGCTCTAATAACCTGCAGTTTCATAAGAGTGTATATTTAAAGTAGATAGTTAAATGAGCAACTTAAATGAATTTGGTTATGCAGAAGATATTAAAAAACAAATTTAAGGAACCGCAGCAAGAAGGGGATGGAAGTCAAACTTTGAAATGTTAAATTGATGGTAAAACTAACGAAATGTATAAACTTGAAAAGTATAAATAAACACCTAAAATAAAAATAAAATAAAATAAAAAAGTGTGAGCAGATAGAAAGTATTGGAAGACACAAGATCTACTCACCAGGGAAGAATGGCAGATGAAGGTCATGGACTACATGGAACTGGCGGAAATGACTGGCAGAATCCGAGACCGGGGAGAAGATTCGGTGGAAGAAGATTGGAAGAAATTTAAAGTTTATTTACAGAAACATTGTAAAATTAAGGAATATTAGAAGGATGTTGGAATGAAGTCATGTGGTTTTAGCAGAAAGGTTATAAAGGATTAAGAAAAAATAGACTGTTAATTGGTGAAAGGAGGGAAAGTAAAGTCACATTATATTAAGATAAATTATAGGACAAAAACTGGGAAAGATGGAAAGGATTTGCTGAAATAGCTAACTGAACTAGAATACAAAAAAGGGAGGTGTGAGGAGGTCAAGGAAATAAGCAAATGAAAGATAAGTTATCAGAAGCTTTGTTGTGTTTTTTTTAATTGTTTCTAATTTCTGTTTTTTCTTTTTTTCTTTTATTTTTTATTATTGTGATGTGTTGTCTTGTTTTGGTGTAATTTGGTGTTTTCCTTTTTTTTTCTTTCTGTAACCTTTAAAACTTTAATAATTTTTAAAATTTTTTTTAAAGAAATCCTTTAAACCAGCTCATTTTGGAGGCACGAGTTACAAGAACAGAAAGCCTAGCTTTTTTGAAACGGGCAAAATAAGAACGCCACTTGCTGTTTCCTAAGAAGTTAAAGGAAATCCCCCTCCCCTTTTGTTACAATGCTTTTCAATACTGAGGGAAATTTCCCTTTTATCATTAAAAAGGAAGAATGGAAACAGAAACATTTGGGCAGCAGTCAAGGTTAGCACCATTTGAGCGAACACTTACCCACAGCCAGAAAAGATATCAAAGGATTCTCTCTCATCACATTTCCATGTGCTGGTTTGTGTTATAGATGCCCATAGAGAAATTATTGCTGTATTTTAAATGGAAATTGGAAAAAAAAATACAGCTCAATATTGTGGTAGGAACTGTGACCCATTGACTTGGCAGGCTTACTGTTGATGGGAGTTCATAGAATTGTAGAGTTGGGGGGTCCCCATGGGTTTTCTAGTCCAACCCCCTGCAATGGGTACCACCTTGACCAGGGGTAGGCAACCTAAGGCCCAGGGGCCGGATCCGGCCCAATTGCCTTCTCAATCTGGCCCGCAGACGGTCCGGGAATCAATGTGTTTTTACATGAGTAGAATGTGTCCTTTTATTTAAAATGTGCCTCTGCGTTATTTGTGGGGCCTGCCTGGTGTTTTTACATGAGTAGAATGTATGCTTTTATTTAAAATGGATCTCTGGCTTATTTGTGGGGCATAGGAATTCGTTTATTTATTTATTTTCAAAATATAGTCCAGCTCCCCACAAGGTCTGAGGGATGGTGGACCAGCCCACGGCTGAAAAGGGTTGCTGACTCCTGAGCTTGACAAAAGCTGAGTCCTTGCTGGCGTCATTCATTCGCAACACTAGAATTCTGCTTTAAATGGCTCCCTCCCCCTGGGAGTTATAGTTTGTCAAGGGTGCTGGGAGTTGTTAGGAGACCCTGTTCCCCTCCCAGAGCTACAATTCGCTGAGCGGTTTAACAAGCAATCCCTCTTCACAGGGAACTCTGGGAACTGTAGCTCTGCACAGAGAACAGGGTTCTCCTCACAACGCTCCGCGCCCTTGGCAAACTGCGGCTCCCAGAATCCTTTGGGGGAAGTCTGTCTGTTGGCATCAGTCTCGAGAAACAATGGAGTGTGCCTCCAGGGGTGAAGTCAAGCCACTGCGTTAGCCGTACTGCAGTGACCTCCCCGGGACGCAAGCCCAGGTAGTGTGTAACAAACTACAGTTCCCAGAATTCTCTGGGGGAAGCCGTTTAAAGTGGCATCGCGGCGCTTTGAAAACATGGTGTGGAGCTGACTGCCTGGCCTCCAACTGAAAGCCTTTGTGAGTCTCCTCCGGCTTTGAGATGGGAGACGAAGATTGGCTTGCGGCCAAAACATGATCGGATCTCTGATGTTGTTTCACTTCAAAGCAGTTCTCCAGTTTGGATCCGAATGAGGGAAGAATCTGTTTCACCCTCCTCTGCCTGGCGTCTTCCTGGTGCAAATGCAATGGAATAAATACTGCGAATTGCCCCCTCCTCCCCACCTGGGAAGAGAAAATACAGGCATGAGAGACCTCGCAGGGAATTCCCAGGTCCTCAGCCCAGTTTGTTTACCCAACCTTCTTTTTTTTCCTGTTTTGCCTGGCTAGCCTTGAGCTGGTCCTATCTGCTTGGGACAGCTGGGCTGTCCGTTTGCCGTAGGATTCATCCGGACCGCAATTAAACAGCTGCTGACCCAGGTTAGCCGGATAGCAAAGACTAGGAGAGATTTCTGACCTTGCAGCAGAGCCCAGCGGCTTGCTGGGATACCCAGGCCAGAAGGGGGCAAGGCTGTGTGGGGGTGCAAAGGAGTTTTTACAGCAAGGGGATGTGAAAAAAGGAATATCTTGCATGCCAGTAATAGAACTAATTCTCCAAACGTGGGGCCTTGAAACAGCGCCCCCACCGCCTTAGGCCCCATCTGTGAACTGCATTTAAAGCAGTATCATGGCACCTTAAACAGCCACGGCCTCCCCCACTGAATCTTGGGAGTTGTAGTTTGTTCAGGGTGCTGAGAGTTTCATAGAACTGAAAGGGGGTCCCCACGGTCATCTAGTCCAGCCCCCTGCAATGCAGGAGTCTTTTTGACCCCAATTCCCTTCACAGACTGCAGTTCTAAAGAGTGGTTCAACAAACAACCTCTCTTCCCAGGGAACTCTGGGAAATGGGGTCTCCTAACAACTCTCGGCACCTTTAACGTACTACAATACCCAGGATTCTTTGGGAGAAGGCATGTCTGCTTAAGGTGGCATGATAATACTTTATTTTTTCAGCGCAGGTGAGGCCTCGTTGGCTAAAACTGAAATGAATTCCCTCCTCCCTCAGAATTCTCTAAACGCTAATGCTCACTATCGCCCTAGCATTCTCTGGTTTATCAAATATTTCCAGAAGGTTTGATGCTGCCCATAAATATACCGATAACCCAGTTTAATTATTTGGTACACAATATCTGACATGCAATGCTGTTTCCTGCTTTTAGCCTTTTGAAATTTTCGGTTGGACGGCACCTGCCATAATGAAAACTATGAAGATATATATGAACAAGTCTAAGGTGCTCAGGTTTCAAATGCTGTAAGGAAAAGCAACATTGACATTTGGGATTTCTGTTTCCATATGTTGTGTCTGATGTTGTTTGGCCAAATTTTGTGAAGGCATTTTGGCTTAACCACTGAATGGCACAGCAAAGTGAAGCCTCCAGATGCACGGAGGACGAGTCCCAGAGAAGATAAATAAGGGATGCTTATTTCCAAATTGTTTTCTGAGGTACCCAGACCAGCCCAAAACATTTTGGTACCTGAGGCTGTCTGAGGCAGAGCAGCAAATGTCCACGGCCATTTTGACCCCTGAGGCAGCAAATCCCACAAGCACCTCTCCTTGGCAGTAAAAATACAATAGCAATGTATTAAATCACTACCATTTTCTCATAACATCCAACCTCAGGTGCCTGGAAACAGAAGCCTCTAACTAGTGCTATAGCCGGCCAACCCTGGATTCTCTGAGAGCCTATGGGGAGTTTCTCAAGGAGAAAATTAGTAATAATGCATAAGCTTCCCTGACAGAAAGAAAAAAATCCCACTGTTTGCTGACTTCTTTCTGCAAGAGGCGATGCAAGAAAGTTTTGGAAAACGGTCCGTATGAGCTATGTGCCATAGAATCTTCTGCAACGTACAGGGTTTCCTTCTGTGGCAAGGCATGGCTCCATAGAAACAATTTTGTTTATATTTTCATACGCGGATTTATATGTAAATATTTTTCTATGTACATATATGTATATGACAAAAGAGCCTTGTGGAATTTTAACAAACGTATTATGGCATCGGCTTTTTGTGGACTTCATCAGACACTGTGGTTCTGAAAGTTTGCAAAAAGCTGGTGCCTTAATTAATGTCGTCGCTCTTACAAGAGCCTTTGTAGTTTTGGCCTTCTGGTAATTTAGATGTATAAATACAAATTTAGAATTTAGATGTCACAACTAATCTTCCGTCCAAATCACCCCAGATAAACACTTCAATTAATTTGCGCCGCATCCCAAATCACCCTCTCTAATCAGTTACCCTTTCATTCATTTCTCCCTAATTAACTTCCCCAAAGACCCTGCTCAAAATCAGTTCAGTTCCCCTTCATTTATTCCCTTCATTATCCCAAATCATCTCTAGATAAAGCCATCTGAAATTAATTTATTGTGCCCAAATTAATATCCTGCTCAGCAATCCAGAACATTGCCAATTTGATTCCTCCTGAATTCATTGCCAACCCAGAAACACTGGGGGAACTCAGAAAAATATTTGGGGGTCTCTGCCCTATATGCCCACCCACAGCAATTCCTGTGTGCTCAAAAGTTCATTGGGAAGGGTTCTCTAAGGATACGATGTTTGAAAACGGCTCCTCTGGAGGGTGGGGGGGTCAGTGGTGAGGTCGGGATTGTGAATTATGTGGGGAGCCAATGGTGGAATTGGTGACTGATGATAATCTGTGCAGGGAGGTTTTGGAGCCTGGAGTCAGCACTATGGAGAGTGGAGGGCTGGAATTAAGTAGTAATAATTAATAGCGCTTCTGTGCACAAGCAAAGTGTATTTTGCACCCCTGAGAGACCAGGGCATGCGCCAACACATCTGAGAACGCAGAAGGCTTGTTTCGTGGAAGAGGGCTGCTTATTTTCTTATTTTGCAGCTTTGTTAATTTTAGATCTAGTAAAGTAAATAAAGACATCTTTGGGGAAATACTCTTAGTCTTACAACATACTTGAAAGCAGCACAAGGATGAACATTGTCATTAAACCTATTATTCCGAAACATTGCAAACCTGCCCCCCTCCCCTATTTTTTCCATGAGCGCGTGGCGCTGTGGGTTAAACCACAGAGCCTAGGGCTTACTGATCAGAAGGTCGGTGGTTCGAATCCCTGCGACGGGGTGAGCTCCCATTGCTTGGTCCCTGCTCCTGCCAACCTAGCAGTTCGAAAGCACATCAAAGTGCAAGTAGATAAATAGGTACCGCTCCAGCGGGAAGGTAAACGGCGTTTCCGTGCGCTGCTCTGGTTCACTAAGGGAGCTTAGTACACCGGCTCCCTCGGCCAGTAAAGCGAGATGAGTGCCGCAACCCCAGAGTCAGCCACGACTGGACCTAATGGTCAGGGATCCCTTTACCTTTACCTTATTAGGTTGATCTATATGTATTCTTTTGCAATAAGTTAATTTAATCATTATAGACCAGCTCCCCCCCCAAACCTTTCACATATAGCAGGAGATACACAGGAGAGATGCTTATTTTCAGAACCAAAAAGTGCCCAAGTCTTCCAGCAGACATTATCTCTAAACCCAGATGTGTGAGAGTTGTTTTTTTACTCTGTATATTTCCTCTCTCACTTAGCCAATGTAATTGGGGAGATTCCAAAAGGTGGGGGGAGTTGCTGTTCATCTCCTTGGTCAGAGTCCTTCAAGGTCCCTGATGCTATTTAGCATCTACATGAAACAATTGGGAGAGGCTGCCCAGGAATTTGAGGTCGGGTGGCAGGAGCAGGCTGGTAACACCTGAACTCTACCTCTCTTTTCCATCAGAGTCCAGGAAGGCTGCGGAGATCCTAAAAGGGCCGGATGGGGACTCACAAGCCAAGACGTCGGCTGTGTACACATAAAGCACATGACTTAAAAAGAGCCCTGATACATCAGGCCAGTGGCCCATCTAGTCCAGCACTGAATTTTTAGCGCCACACTGAAATTTGAGAGCCCCAAGTCCAGCGCTGCCATCATGCCTAGCAGATTTCTCCCAAAGAATCCTAGGAACTGTAGTTTAAGGCTGCTGGGAATTGTAGTTCCGCGAGGGGCAAACTACAGTTCCCATGATTATTAATTTTTTTGGGGGGACCATGTGCTTTGAATATGCTTTAGATGTTGGGTGTGTACATAGCCTTTCTTCTTCTTCTTCTATGGCGATCCCTCATAGCCGAGTAAGATTGTCTTCCATAAACAAGGTTTTAACAATGAGTCCGTAAGTGACTGTGGAGGCCAATTCTGGATCCACACATCCTTCCACAGGGGGGACATTGGTTTCTGGGTGGGAGTTGATCACAGTGTGGATTTGCCAAACTGTGCCTTCCTCTTAGCACGTTTCCCCCTTGCGTCCTGAGTTCGAGTGTGTTCAAAGCCCATGACAGCTTTGGTCAAGGCTGTTCTCCAACTGGAGCGCTCGCAGGCCAGTGTTTCCCAGTTGTCGCTATTTACACTACATTTTTAAAGATTTGCCTTGAGACAGTCTTTGAACCTCTTTTGTTGACCACCAGCATTACGCTTCCCATTTTTAAGTCCGGAATAGAGTAGTTGCTTTGGAAGACGATCATCAGGCATCCACACAACATGACCAGTCCAACGAAGTTGAAGAATCATTGCTTCAACACTGGTGATCTTTGCTTCTTCCAGTGCACTGATATTAGTTTGCTTTAATCTAGCGGACAATGCAGAAGGGATATCTGTTGAGGAGCAGGAGAGAGATTTCAGGATTAGGCATGCAGCTGGTTCTAGACAGGACCACACAGTCATCTTCTGGAAGAGTTCAGGCTTGCAGGCTGGAGCAGTGGCGTAGCGTGGGTTGTCAGCACCCGGGGCAAGGCAAGTAATTTGCGCCCCCTAACCCGTGGATTTTACCTCTGCCAGGTAGGGGCAGAGAGCTGCGAGTGCGAGCGTGCGCCCCCCCAGATGTTGTGCCCGGTGCGGCCGGCCCCCCCTGCACCCCCACGCTACGCCACTGGGCTGGAGCCATCGCAAACTCTTGGGACATCATGGTTGCAGCTATGTCTAGGAGCAGAGCTGGATTTAGGTTTGATGGGGCCCTCAGCTACTGAAGGTAATGGGGCCCTTTATATGTCCAGCTGTCCTTTGTCAACAACAAATTGTCGCTGTTTTTTGTGTTGAATATATGCTATATGGTAGTTTATGGACCTAATAGGTTTCTAACACCATTTGCACGTAACAAAATATGTACTTTTTCAAAGTAATTGTTGAACTGAAATACAATTAAGAAATATATTACTGTAATAGTGAAATACAGGTGGTGCCCATTACTTACATCACAGGAGCCTACACAACACAAAACACTATTGCTATATGTAGGTTTTCTTTTTTATGTTATATTTTGGAAATGTACATCCAGGTTTTTTTTCCCTTTAATTTTTTTTGGGACCCTAAGCTATAGTGTGTTTAGCTTATACGTAAATCCGGCAGTATCTAGGAGTGAATTTGCACAGCACTGGTTAACATGCCAGCTAAGTTGTACCCTTTTACTGGAACAAACAACTTCGGTCTCTGCCGCTCGTGCCTTGATCGCATCCAGATTAGATTACTACATCGCATCTGCGTGGGGACAGTCTTCAAAAAGTTTCCACAAACCTCAGCCAGAGAATTGACTGCGGTTTGCGAAACTTCTGTTCAATTTGCCTTGGCTTCAGTGCTCAGTTTGAAGTGCTGCTATGAAGCTCTAAAACTGTCTGGGACCAGGCGATTTGACGGGGCCCCTCTTCCGCCAGCCTGAACCTGCTCACCCCTTGCATGCGAAATCTGAGGCTTTGATCTCAGGCCGACATTGTTCCTCAGGGCCTTCTTGGTTGTGGTGCCCGGAGCATAGAACTCAAGCTCGACTGACTTTCCTCCCTTCATGGCTTCCCAGCCACCTGTAAAAAATGAGCCAAGTTCTTGGTTTGAGCTGAGTTTTCTTCTTCCTCTTGCCACAAATTCATTTTAGACAGTCTTTCAATTTTATTCCATTTTACTTTTGGATGCGTTTGGAGGTTTTTTACTTGACTGCTTCTTATGTGAACTGCTTTGAGCACAGATGTATTTATGGAAACTCCGGTATATAAATAAATTGCGGCTATTATTACCACGACCATTTCTTTGTTACAGCTATACTGTACTGTATATTTCACTACAGTGGTACCTCGGGTTAAGTACTTAATTCGTTCCAGAGGTCGGTTCTTAACCTGAAACTGTTCTTAACCTGAAGCACTACTTTAGCTAATTGGGCTTCCTGCTGCTGCTGCGCCGCCAGAGCACGATTTCTGTTCTCATCCTGAAGCAAAGTTCTTAACCTGAAGCACTATTTCTGGGTTAGCAGAGTCTGTAACCTGAAGCGTATGTAACCTGAAGCGTATGTAACCCGAGGTACCACGGTATTTGGGGTTGTTGCTCTTGTTTAACTCCCAGCTGCCTTGGAGGCCAATTTGAGCAAAAAAAGGAGGTAAAAATATAAATAGGCTGTATAAAGCAATATTAATTTCTGGAGTGGCACCCCCCCCAAAAAAAATCTTTGGCACCTGAAAGTCTAGATTTACTGTCATAAGATTCCATGTGTTTCATTACAGCACACAAAGCATCAGCTTGAGTGACAGCTTTATGCATCAAGAAAAGAACGACACTCTGCACTTGCTCAGAGGTCCTCTCTTTTTATTTCTAGGTCTCAATCTCGGCGCTTAACAGTGGATAGGCAAGGGGAAGTATAACCTTATTTGTATTTTAAGGGGATATGATATGGATGTTATATTGTAATGTAACTATAGGAGCAGGAATTGATAAATTGACAGCTGATGGATAATGGGAAATAAAAAATAATACAAATTAAGAAATAATTGCAAATTGTATATGTGGACTTAAATGTGAGTTAGAGATAAATATGCAATATTTATGCAAAGGGAAAAAACTAGGGATGCATCTAGGAGGAGGAAACTATTTTGGGAATTTTTTATTAAATTTGATTTAATTTGGCACTGATCTGTTAAAAAATTGGAAAACTAATAAATATTATTTGGCAAAAAAAGAGAGGCTCCGGGCCTGAAATCCGGGTCCAACGAAGCCCTGCGCAAAGGAGGACTGAGTCCCAGCACCTCGCTTTTTAGAAACCAAGCCCCGAGGGAGAGGGGCGGGTATAGGTGGGGGGGGCGGATCTCGGCGCGGAAAAGCGGGACGGCGGAGTGACGGCAACCCCCTTTACCTGGGAGTAAGCTCCGTTGAATTCAACAGAGCTTACTTCCGAGGAGAGGGGGCTCGGATCGCGCGCCGAGCTGGCGACCGTCTCCCCTCCGGCCTCCGCAGGCTGGGGAGCCGCTCGCTCGCTCGCTCTCCGGCAGACCCGGGGGGCGCGGCTGGGGCTGGCGCTGAGCCGCTGGGGGCGGGCCGGGGGGCGGGCCGTCTCGCCGGGCCGGAGGGGGCGAGCTGGCGGCGGCGGCTGGGGTGCCGGAGTCGCTCGCTGCAGCTCCTCTCGGACGCACCAAAGGCGCACCATGGGCTCCGCTCGCTCCCCGACGGCGCTCCCTCTGCGCGGCCTCGTGCTGGGGCTCTTTCTGCTCGCCTGCTCAGGTAAGGGGGCCGGGGAAGACCCCCGATCGCGGCGCTGCTGGCGGCGGCGAAGGCTGCTTCTGCCAGCCGGGAATGGGAAGGGAAAGCCGGAGCCCGGGCGCGCGCGCCCCGGGGTGAGAAGAAAGAAAGAGACCGAGCGCAGCCGCCGGGAATGGCAGCGCAGCTCGCCCGGGATCTCCCTGCGCTTTCGGACACCCCCTTTCCCAAAACACCTCTTTTGCCCACCGAGGAAGCTTCCCCGGTCTTAATTCCGCCCCCTCCGCGGGTTTAAGCGTCGGATCCACCTGCTCTTCTCCGCAAGTCCCTCCCTGCCCAAGTTTCTGGCAACTTTTACGCGTCCGCGGGAGGAAAGATTTGGTGGCGAAGAGGGGTGGGGGGTCGCCTTGCACCTGCGATCTGCCCCCCCACTCTTTTTGCGAGCAGCCAGGCTGCCACCTCGCCCCGCAGAAAGGTCTCTTTTCTTTCTCCGTGCGTTGCGTTTTGTGGCAGACGATCCTTCTTTTCTACCCGATCCCTTTTAGCCAACCACCTTTCGGGACCAGGAAAGGCGCCATGCGTTCTCTTCTCCAATCCCAGGGAAGAGAGAGCCCCAAATGAATGGGGCGGGGTGGTGGGGTTGGCGGCGGCCAGGTTCAGTTCTAGGGGAGGTGGAGAGGAGGGGGGGGGGAGAACCTAGTAGATCAGGGTGGGGTGCAGGGACTGGGAATAGTTCTCTGGGTTACTGGATAGGTATCTCTTCTTTGCAAGGAATTCAGCTTAGTAGTTGGGAAAGTCTGGGGTTGGGGTGTAAGCGTCTCCTAATGGGGACCAGTCAAAGACCCCATCTGTGCCTGCCTTCTGCATCCTCCCTTCTGACACCGCCCGCATTCTGCACCACCTCTCCAATTAATATGCCACAGAGCCCCTTGGCAAGATCTAGGGTCCCCCTTGGGGTCACCGCAACATAAAGCGTGTGACCCCCCCTTCTTTCTCCCCCCCCAACTCTCTGCGCTTCCACCTTCCCAGGACTGCTGCTGTTCCCTGCTTCCCCCCCACCCCACTCATATCCTCCCCATCCTCTCTTGGCACCGATCCCCGTTTCCTGGCACTCTTTCTTGCTCAGCGGTGACTTGACCGTTCTTAAGTGACTCACGGGCAGGGTGAGGTGATTTGGAACGTAATTAAGGGAGGAAAAATAATGTGCAAGTTCCTTACCCCCCCCCCCGCCCCATCAAATACAGAAGAGGAAATGTGGAGAAGGGTGCCATCCTGGACTCAGTTGCACCTCTTTTCGTCCACACACACACCAGATGGTGCTAGTTTATTCCAGGCTAATTTAACCTGGAATAAATCCTGAAGCCCGGTTCTGTGCACATTCTTGCTCGCTTCTTGTAGGAAGCTTGCATTTAAAAATCCCACCCTTAAAACCTCAGCCATCTGGATTATGAAAGGTGTTTAGTCCTTATCATCTCAAAAAAAGCTGTTTTGAGTGCTAAGCCTGAGTGCTCTCTGGGGCATGAGGATTAATACAAAAGAGTGCCTCTGGGCATGTGCAGAGTTTAAAAAAATATCTAAGGAACTGCTCAGCCCACCTTTACATATTTGGGATTAGGACACTGAGCTCAGAGGGTGTGGCTTTTACACAGGGGTGAGATCCAGCCAGTGGCGTAGCGTGGGGGGTGCAGGGGGGGCCGACCGCACCGGGTGCAACATCTGGGAGTTAGGGTTAGGGGGCGCAAATCCACGGGTTAGGGGGCGCAAATCCACGGGTTAGGGGGCGCAAATCCATGGGTTAAGGGGCACAAATTACTTGCCTTGCCCCGGGTGCTGTCAACCCATGCTACGCCACTGGATCCAGCACCTCTAATTCTTGCTACTTGAAAAAAATAAACCAAAAACTACAACCCAGCTTTCAGTCCTCCTCATTGGAACTGTAGCAAAGAATGGCTCTAGCGGCCTGAGATTCAGAAAACAAGCTCTGCAGAGCCTTTTCGCTTGGGTTCAAAGTTACCCCTCAAGTACACTTTCCTCCCCCACTCCCTTTCAAATCATTTGGGGGGGGCCTTTCTCTCAGGACACTGGGTTTTGCCCCACCCTGCCAACACCCCCTGAGTCATGACCCCCTCGCGCTGGATTTTGTAGATGCCAGAGGCTGGCACACAGGGGAGGATGTTTATACAATCTGCTCTTAGGGAGGCGGATGGGCTCTAATGCTGGAATGGTGCTGGGTTGGGTGTGGAGGGCTCTGCTGGAATGAGGCAGGGGGTGCCCAGAAGAGTCGAGGAGGAGGAGGAGGTATAACTCAGTTGTAAGTCTCCCCCAGTCCCCTTCCCCCAGCTTGGAGTACTGGGAGGGATGCTCTTACCCAAACAAGACTCAGCTCGCTGTTTGCTCAGCCCCAGCCTCTTTGCATTCCTGGTCCCCTGCGTTAGCTTTTCCCAGCCTCCTGGGCTCTTCAAGAACCGCTCCCTTTACCCCTCCGAGCAGTGGCTGAGATTGCTGCTCCAAGGCACCTCTGCCCCACCCCAGGCGGAGGCTCCAGCAAGCACCTTGGGAGAGGATTTTGGGGGGTGTCCCTCTAGTCCCCCACTTCTTGAAACCTTCCCATCCAGAGCACCCTTTAGAAAAGGAGGTGTTCTGAGACTTGAGCCCCTGCAAAAACCACATATCCGATTATTATCAGTTGGTAAGCCTCTTTTATGGTAGGCCCCTTTAAGAACCCATTTTGTAAAGTGCTTAATTCATCTGATCTTGGCGAGCTCAGCCTGGGCATCCTTCATAATCTTGAAGTCTTTTCTCCAGGCTCAGAAGTATGAGATCAGGGTGGCTCTCCTGGTTTCCTGACTGGTGGGGAGGAAAAAAAGAGAAGTCACTCTGCACATGCTCACTACAGCCATCGCCACCATGTTCCAGAATTCAATCTTGGCTGAGATTTCAGTTCTCACGCAGCCCCTCTTTAGGCGTATCCTCCTCCTCCTCCTCCTTCAAAGATTTTTACCCTTTTTGTGTACATAAGAGCCACGAAAATCAATAAATTACAGCAATTTAAGCCTCTCCAGGTACAATTTCAGCAACTACAGCAGCCAGAACATTAAAAAAGGAGGGGAGAGAAGTCAATATCGATAGCAAATGCCAGGATAAACAGAAAGGTCTTTAACTGCCTGGGAAAGCAGCCCATTGCCACGGCTTTGCTGATTTCCATTGGTAGCTCATCTGCAAAACGGGTGCCACCACAGATAAGGCCATCCACTGAACCCCTGGCCAACCAGGCTTCAGGAAACGGGGGTCCGGTCTGGAGGGCTTCACGCATAGATCACCCTGAGCTGTGTTGGGAAAGGTGATCTTGGAGAGAGCCTTGTCCCAAACTCTTTTGACTATAGGTCAAAACACGCACCTTCAATTGGATGTGTGGCAGCTAGCTGGCAGCCACGCCCTGGGTGGCATAATGTGTACTGGGCACGATTCCTGGTTTCTCTTATCTGCGTCCGCAGCTTCAAATGACAAGGGA
Organism: Podarcis melisellensis; assembly: GCF_964234715.1. Lineage (NCBI taxonomy): Eukaryota > Metazoa > Chordata > Lepidosauria > Squamata > Lacertidae > Podarcis > Podarcis melisellensis. The sequence continues at coordinate 81,467,776 of NC_138540.1, read as the reverse complement.
CCGAGATAAGGAGTTTCATTTACTTCAGTTTAAATTAATATCGGCAACTGCCTTTTGGATTTAAGGCTGCATTTTAAGAGTGTGTGTGTGTGTTTTATTAATGCATGCTGTCTTAGTGGTGTAGCTGAAAAGTAGGATATTTATTACATATTACATGAATATATACTTTTTAAAACAAATATCTTATTGTATAAAATGGGAGGCATTAACTAAGAGTTCCAAATGCAATGCTATATGCTTAAAATGCATTAGTTGCTCGTGACACCCATGATAAATCTCCTTGCACTCTGCTAATGGTGAGCATCAAGGAGCTGTGCAGACAGAGTTGTGGCATCAGGCATGGGGTGAGAAGGGTTTTATCTAGTCCCCTGATTACTAATGGGGTGCAGACGTGCTGTGAAATCATCCCCAGCTACTGTGTAGAAGCGGTGCAGATGGCCAGCTCCCCATGAGGCCATATATCTGCCCTAATAAGTCCCCACTTGCTGAATTGAGGTGGTTAAAGAGGTAAGGAGATTTGATTTCTTGCAGATGCAGGGGTCCCTGTCCTTGTTAATGGTGATGAGGGGCAGGATAATGGGAGGAGAATAAAGAAACTGCAAAGCCCAAAAGCGTGATGCAGAAATTGGGTGTTGTGTTCTCCAGCGGTGCGCTCATACAAGCCTAAACGGGCTCCTCGACTGTGGTGCGTGTAGCATCCTGGAAGAAGCCTTGAGCCCTTGAGGGGGTAGATAGTTGTTTTTGCTCCCACTGCTTCATTTTTTAAGCCTGCAGTTTATAGCTGCTGTGTTGTTTTTTTATTGCGTTGCGTTTTTATGACGGTTTTGGTGGGTGGGTTTGAACTGCATTGTGGATTCCTAACATTCTTACGGGAAGGCAGCATAAATAAATTGTTGTGGGAATTTCTGGCTTGTTTTTTTAAAAACTGAGTTTCTAGTCCTCATGGAGGTGGAGAAAAATTTAAGAGTCGAAGGAGGGACTAGCTTGCAATTGGCTTCTCAGTAGCTATTTTCTTGCTTTCTTTACGCTGCTTCTCCTTTTTAGAAGTAGCTGCTCTGCTTACCCCGAACCCCACAATTCGGTCACTCGGTCTTCTGACCAGTGCCTCTCCTCGCCTATAGTTTGGAAGAGTGGAGAAAGAAAATGAGATTTGCAACCCAGTTTGTTTGTTCTGACGTGAGTCCCCTGTGCTCAGTGAAACATATTCCCAGGTAAATGTGCGTAGAACTGCAGCCTCCATGTCTATTTTGGTTCTCAAGAGGATGGAAAGTTAGGAGTCAGATACCAAGCTGACAGATCTCTGCCTGGGGAGATGGTGGCGCTTGGATTCTGTGAGATGCCTCTTCCTGGCTCAGCCTCAGGGCGTTGTGAATGAGACCGTTGTGAATGAGACTGGTGTGAGCCTGCTGCCTTTTGCCCAGCCCATGTGTGTGACATTTGAGGTGTGAAAATTGCCTTGGCTCTCTGCGTAGGGAAACAAGACTCGGAGCAGCTTTCCACAAGTGGCATGAAAGATGCTAGAAATAATTGCCTCTGCATGGGAGCCGTGCATGGAGCACACCGTGTCCTGCTGGGAGCTGCAAGCAGAGTGCATGCATGGCCACATTTGCACCAACCGTTGAAAGTGCTATGATACCACTTTAAACTCTGGGAGCTGCAGTTTGTTAGGGGCACCGAGATTTGGCAGGAGACCCCTGTTCCCCTCCCAGAGCTACAATTCCCAGAGAGGTTTTAACCGCCAATCCCTCTACACAGGGGACGTTGGGAACTGTAGCTCCCTGAGGGGAACAAGCCATAACAAATGGCAACTCCCAGAATCCTTTGGGTGTGGAACAACAGCTGCTTAAAGCCCTTTAAACATGGTGCGCATGAGGCCTGTGTGTGGCAGCGAGGGGTCAGGCAGTCGTGGCAGCTCTTCCACACAAACAGCTTGCTTCATGGGCTGAGCCTCACGCCCAAAGAAGCCCGGGGCTCGCCCGGGTGCCACAGGCCTGTCATGGCTCCCTCGGCGACGGGGCTACGTTTTCGTCCGTTTGGGGACACCTCTCATTTCTTTTCCAAATCCTGCCCGCTTGCTTCACATCCGCACAAACGCTCTCCCCCGCCAAAGAGAAAATGTGCCTGCCAGGAAGCGGCTAAGCGGTGCCGGTGACAGAATATGCCGCTCTTGTGTGCCAGCCGTGGCGCTCACAGTGCCATGCTGCCAACTCTGGGCTTCCTCCACCTTCTCCCCCTCAGCCTGATTCCCTGATAACATCTCTTATATCCCTGAGCCAGAGAGAGGGAAGACAACCGGTCTGGCCACTTCAAGGGGCCCTCAAAGCCCAGAGCAGCGGCTGGGGGCTGGGCGGCTGTCCTTGCAGAAGGGGATGTTGCCAAATCCGCCCTTCAGGCCTACCTAAGGGGGCAGCGCCCCGTCCCCTATTCCCTTGGCAACCGTCCTCTGCTTTGTTCCCCTGCCTTTCCCATCAAGGCCTCTCAAAGCCCCTTTATGCGGCGGCTTCTGTGGTTTCAGGTGTGTTGAGGCCTGTTCCGTCCCACAAGGAACGCCTTTCATTGAAAGGCACCTGCCTGGCTCTTTTCCTCCCTGGGGCAAGGCCTGTTTTCGTTCCCCTGCTGTCTTTCTCTGCCTCTCCCTTCCTGACGCCCATTTCTCTCTCTTTTTCTTTCCCCCTCCGTTTCTCTCGCTCTGCCTGACTCCTTCTTCGCCCGTCCATCCCCTTCGCCGCATTGTGTTTATCTGACCAAGCGTGTAAACTTCTCTTCAAATCGCAGGCTAGAAATTAATGTGCGTGATTCCTCCCCTTCAAACACACACGCGTTTATCCGTGGAAGAGCCTGGGCAAAGATTGTCCGGTAAACTCAATCAGAAAGGACACTTGATGTGTGTATTTTGACTTCTGTTGTGCTTTTGTGTGCGAACTGGGCTTTGTGTGCTGCTTCTTCTAAGTAGCCATGCTTTCACAGGGAACCCCAGGGTCCTGAAAATCCTGTTCCCAGACCTATGGTCTAAAGGCTCTGCTAGAAATTGACCCCGGAACCTTTTATTTTAAAACGCCAAGGCTAAATGCGGAGGCAGGTGTCTCTGAGCACGTGCAGAGTGCCTTTATCTTATCCATAGCTTGCAGGTTTTGCAAGGTTTCTGGAGCCGTGGTTGATAAGCGGTCTGAAGCCACCGCACAGAAATATTTGGGTTGTCTTCTCAGAGCTGGGGAAAGAACCCAGGAGTTCTGGCTTTGATTTTCCCCCCGCTTGGAGCGCCCCTTCTCCTTGCTCCTCCTCCTGCTCTCAAATTCCTGAAAGTTCCCTCTTCCTTTGCTCTATTTGGCAGCTCCCACACCAGGCAAACTCCAGTTCTCCCCCATGTTAATTAGCTGGCTTCATTAAGCGTGTCTGCAGGCGCCCCAGCCCGGCTGGGATGCTGAGCTGATGCACTGCCCTGGGAGCCAGGGAGATAAACAATGTGCCCAGCAGCACCGCCTTCCCTTTCATCCTTAGACTGGCACTGTGGGGTGGGGTGGGGGTGGGGGGAGAAAGCTCAGAAAGTCCTTGCTTTAGCACCAGCTAGTGGTTATTTCTAGACCCCGGGGCTTTTTTTAGCTCCTCTGGGGATTTGGGGCTTATTCCCCCAGGCAGCTCTGGGCTGGAGCTATTCATAGCTGGGCATTTGGTCTGTGGGAGCTGGGAAAGAAAGCGTCCCTCGCTGTCATTTGCTCTGAACGTGACGCTGAAGAGCAAAGGAACTTTGTCGGATTCCAGCCCCCTTGCTCCCACCCTCTGGAATCCATGTGCCGAACATAGCAGGAACCCGCGCGCATGCATGCTACCTGGCGTGCCCCGGATCCGCGGGAAAGTTGCGCCACGGGACTTGGTGTGCGCATGCAAACCGCAGGAGAGTCTGTGGCGCAGACACGCATGTCGCTACATGTACTTAGAAACACGCTTAGGTATGTGCCACAGGGGACGTTTGCCGTGGGTGTGTGCATGTTCTGCGCTTGATTTAAAAAAAGCAAAAGCTCTTCCGAGGCAATCCGGATTCTGCAAGAGGATGAGCTGAATTCTGCGACCTGTGTACATTATACACATTAAGTAAATATTAATCCAAGCTTCCCTGAGCTTGCAGAATTTACTTTGCAGAATTGTGCTTATGTCACACAGAAGAAGAGAAATCGGCCAGGCGCTGAAATTTACAACACATTAAAACGTGAAATAAAACAACCCGGAATAAAACAAGTTCAAGCTACCAGGAAAATATTTCGGATCCTTCATAATAATAATAATAATAATAATAATAATAATACAGTGGTACCTCAGGTTACATACGCTTCAGGTTACATACGCTTCAGGTTACAGACTCTGCTAACCCAGAAATAGTGCTTCAGGTTAAGAACAGAAATCAGCCTCTGGCGGCAGCGGGAGGCCCCATTAGCTAAAGTGGTGCTTCAGGTTAAGAACAGTTTCAGGTTAAGTACGGACCTCCAGAACGAATTAAGTACTTAACCTGAGGTACCACTGTAATAATAATTTATTATTTATACCCCGCCCACCTGGCTGGGCTTCCCCAGCCAACTTGATCCACAGACATTGCCAGGTAGTAATGATGCAGAACATCGCCTGCATTTTTTTTAAAGCTGATTTCTGCAGATCAGCTGTTGCTAGAGGCATGGGGCAACTATCCCTAACCTGGTGTGGGTGGCTTCCAACAAAATATTAAAATACAGTAATGCATCAAATATTAAAAGCTTCCCTAATGTCTTCTAAAAGTCTGGTAGTTGTTTTTCTCTGGTGGGAGGGCGTTCCACAGGGCGGGCGCCACTACCGAGAAGGCCCTCTGCCTGGTTCCCTGTAACTTAACTTCTTTAAGTGACATGTTGCTTTCTCCCTATTTATTTAACTACTTATCTTATAGAGCTGCCCCACAGCAAAAGGACTCTCGGAAGGCAATGTGGGGTAGTGGTTAGAGTGTCGGACTCGGACCTGGGGGATGAGGGTTCAAATCTCCACTCAGTCCTGACACTCACAGAGTCCGTCACAGCCTCTTGACCTACCTTGCAGGGTCGTTGTCGGGGATTAACCGAGGAGAGGGACAAACCATGAACCCCTCGGGGAAAGGGGGGGGAGAAAATGCAATGAATAAACTCTTCTCCTTACCTGCTTAAGATTGCCAGAGGGGCCAGCCAGATGGAGATTTCAGTTGCCAACCTGGCACCCAGAGATCTCCACGTGGTCGCAATTGGACCAGCGCCAGTCGCAAATTGGATAATTTCTAACACCCCATCAGGACCAGTAGCTCTGATGCTGCAATTCGGAGGCTGCATCCAGCATTTCTTGGTTGCACATGCTGTCAGGAAGGGAGTCCCCAAACTTCCTCTCTCCTTGCTAAATGAACTTTTCTAAGCCTGCTTTGTTCAGCAGCTGTTGCTAAGTAAACTGGGGAACTCGCTATCTCCAGCCGTCCATCCAGCCTCCCCTTGACCTTCTGCCATCTAGTCAAGATGTTTCTCTTCCAACACGCATCTGGCCTCTCAGGTTCAGTTTTTTAGCAAATCGACCTTTTTATTTGCACTGCATTTCTACGCTGCTCCTTTTTCTTGTTTTATTGATTGCCAACATGTTACAAATTGATTTTGCAGTTTTTTTAAAACTGTTGTTAGCTACTCTGAGACTGCAACAGAAAATCAGCTGAAATAAAAGTGAGCCAAAGAATAAATATGAACATTGCAATATGTTTTTGTGCCAAAGCTGGACACCCTTCCTAACTGGCGCTGTTAGGGCTAGGGTGATGGTGCGAATTTGCCCTTTTCCAGATCTGGTGGGACATTATAGACTTGATCATGTGTGTGTGGTGGGAGTGAATGGGCAGAAAAATGGAGGGATGGGTCTGTAGATTGCAAAACTGATTTCAGCTGCAGAACTGATTTCTTGCTTGTCCTTGGAATTACAGTGTTGTCGAGTTGGGAGGGACCCCAAGGTCATCTAGTCCAACCGCCTGCAATGCAGCTGTCCCTTGGTGGGCTCGAACCACTGACCTTCTGGTTAACAGCCAGACACACTGACCCATGGCGCTTTTGCCTGCACATCTGGTTTCCTTACATACCACATCAAGCTTTCTTTCCCTCTTTCGCCTCTAGGCTGTGTGTGTATATGTTTGCAAGCATGATATTATCGTTATTCTTGTTATAAAAATCTTAATTTTATGGCAAGGAAATCCGGTTTCTGTAGAACTGGAAATAAAAATGGGTGCAAATCAATTGTTTTTATTTATTATTTCCTTAATGTGTATTCCTCCTTTCTCCCAATGCAGGGCCCAAGAATAAATTAAGCAGATGCAAGTTTAGAGTGGGGAAAAATCAAATAAGGAACCCTATCAAACAAATAAGTAAACCTATCGTGCATTGTGCGATTGATGCAAAAAAATGCACATGCATGTCTTCATTTTTGTTTTCAAGGGCCCAGATATTCAAGGCATCATTTCATATTCTTTCAAAGAGGACCGGGAAAATGATGGGGAGGAGCTATAGGACACTGTGGGGGAGGGAGGAAGCCTGTAGGTTATCATGGTTGGATACTAGGAAAGAAAAAACAATGCGAGGGGGACTGAAGTTTGCCTCTTGATCTTTGGTACCTCTTCATATACTGCAAGGCTTCTCACCAGCCAGGAGGGCTAGCTAGCTAACAAAGGAGGGAGGGAGAATCCCAGGACGCCAGGTTTTGAGCTGGCTGCCCAGTGCTGCAGTTGCAAGCCCAAATCCCAGTGGTGCAGAAACGTCGCGTTCTTTCTGCTCCCATTAGTCCTTGGCTGCTTGTCTTCCTCTGGGTTCTTCCTCCTTCTCCCTCGCCCCCCCCGCTCTTCCTCTCCCCCCCTCCCTGTTTTTATTCCTTGGTTGTCCCTGGCTCCTTTTTCATGGCAGGCCACAGCTGTTCCCTGGGTCAGCGGCACCTGTTACTGTTTAATCAGCCTCCCCTTTCTCAGTAACTCCTTCGTCTCCGCCACATACCCCCTGGGACGACCTGGAACCCACAAGGCTAGCAAGGGAGATTCCTCCCTCTGGGGATCTGCAAATAGAGAACGGCCTGTGTGATCCACTTCTAGGACTTCATCAGGATCCTCCCCTTTTGCTCTTTTTAAAAGTGACTAAATAGCCGTGCTTCTCAAGTCGCTAGGAAAGCATGACATAGAAACATGTGCATGGCCTTAGGATATGTCCTTGGAATCCTGCACCTTCTCTCCTTCTGCCCCATGTTTCTTTTTTTCCTTTCCAGAAGTGGAATTCAGGTACCTTTTGAAAATCAAACTGTTTCAGCAGGCCTTTGGCTTGGTTGGCTGATGATCAGCGTTCGAAACTCCCGTTGTTCTAGGCGCATTTTGCGAGCGTCATCAGCGCAAGCAGTTTCTGAGCTCTGAGCTCAGTACTGCGACTAAGATTTCAGATTAAAACTGCAGAGTGGAAGGAAAGGGGGACCTTTTTCTGCCTCCCCACTTCCAGCTACTCTCTGAAGACCGGAGAAGAGAGATTCTCTTAAGAATATTAGGGGGGTGGGCAGGGGAAGGACTAGACCATGTGAAAAATGAACACAATATTTTAGCTGTAGTTCACTCACTTTCAACTTGGTATTCTTCTTATAAAAAAGCTCACCTAGACATTCCTTTGTTGTGCCCATAACCTAGGTTTAAGCTGCCATATAGCCCCTAGCTTTCATATCTCAGTTTCTAACACGGATGATGATATATTTATTCCCCGTGCCCCAAGATGTCTCTTATCTAAGTGGCTGATTTGCATTTAATTTTTGTGGGGTTTTCCTGGTGCATGTATGTGAGAGAGAAAGAGAGTGGAAGAGAGAGAATTGTTCTGTACACCATTCTGGGAGGCTGAGAAGCAGAAACAGACAGGCGACATCAATATTCTAAGTAAATAAATAAGCATGCTGCTGGGCTCCCCATGGATGGGGCATGCATCCTGCCTGACGGAGCTGTGCCCTAAACGCCTTTTCATGCTGTGACTGCATGTCAGCTACTTGTAGACGTCTCCTGGCTATACATGTGGCGGGGACAGGAATCACCTCTCTTTATGTGTTTCTCCGTTCTGTCCCTCCTCCTCCTCCTGTGACATGAAACCATATCAAGGTGCATGTTCAGAACAGCTAGCTTAACCCATGAAGCTGCCTTAGGGTAGGCCTGACCATCTCAGCACTCCTCTGGAGATCTGTTTGGCTAATAAAGAGTTAACGCCAACTCACTTGGTGTGATTTACTGCTGCTCGCTTCACAGGCAGATGTCTTCTCCATCAGCCTTCCTCAACTGGGCGCCCTCCCAGCTATTTTGGACTATGACCACTCCTATTCCTTGGAGGAATTGTGGGAAATGGATTAAATCAACGAAACACCTGGAGGGCACCAGGTTGGGGGCAGCTGTTCTACACCACCTGCTACCTAATCCTTGTAAACTGGAAATGCCAGGGATTTAAATGGACTGTGCCAGCTTGTACTCCCTACCACTGAGTTGTGACTGCCCCCTCTTAAGTTTAAGGGACACGGGTGGCGCTGTGGGTTAAACCACAGAGCCTAGGATTTGCTGATCAGAGGGTCGGCGGTTTGAATCCCTGCGACGGGGTGAGCTCCCGTTGCTCTGTCCCAGCTCCTGCCAACCTAGCAGTTCGAAAGCACGTCAAAGTGCAAGTAGATAAATAGGTACCACTCCGGCAGGAAGGTAAACGGCGTTTCCGTGCGCTGCTCTGGTTCGCCAGAAGCAGCTTAGTCATGCTGGCCACATGACCCAGAAGCTGTACGCCGGCTCCCTCGGCCAATAAAGCAAGATGAGCGCCGCAACCCCAGAGTCGGCCACGACTGGACCTAATGGTCGGGGTCCCTTTACCTTTACCTCTCAAAACCTTTTGCTGAGCTCTTGCCCGATGGGAATCATTGCAGTGGCTTCTCCCACACGCCACCCTTGCAACTTTAATATATCTGCGTGTAAGCGGCTGGCTAGGACAACTTGGAGGAATTACATGTTGCAATTTAACTAAATCTTCTGCAGCAGCAGCTCCCTGTTTGGAAGCCAAGTCATCTTTACGGTCTCTCTTTCATTCCCCTAATGCATTAAGACGCCGCGGCCAAGAAGGTTCAGAGAAACCGCAAGCCAAGCATGCCTTTCCATCTCGGCCCTATCCATTAGGAGCCTTCCCTCCAATTGGCTGATTAACCTGCAGATTATATGGTTTCAAGCTTTTCAAGGCCACATAATACGGAGGAGTCCTAATCCGTGTTTGCGATTGGGGTGGTAATTCTGGATTAATTAACACAGAGCACAGTGTGACACTGAGGTTGCTAACAAATGCTTCCTCCTTGTTGATGTTTTCCAGCAACAGGATTTCTTCATTGCTTTGTTTATGTGACAACTTGTTGTTCTTCCTCCAAATTTGAGGAAGTGTCTTCTGCTTGGCCAGAGAGGTGTTGTTCAATCTCTGTCCCCTTTATCAGCTTTGTGTCCCCCCCACAAAAAAAGGACTTGTTTGGGATGATAGCAGCTTGATGGGCAGGAATAGCAGAGCATAAACGCTTTAGCGAATAGATTAATGTTCAGTGGCAAGCATCCAAGCCACCCAGATGGTTTCTCTTTGCTTTGGAGAGAGTCTGTTTTCGTTCTGCGCTTCACACTACAGAGGTGTAGGTCATGGGCTGCACATTGGCAAAGAAGAGCAGTTCCCTTCTGACGGTCTCCTTGTTTATCGTGGGATCTGTTGCTCTGCTGTGGCTATCGATTAGTTCCTGGGCTCAGTCCAAAGGGCTGCTTTTGATCTCTAAAGTCATTTATGGCTCAGGTCCAGCGTATCTCAGGGACCTGGGCTCCTCATATGAACCAGACCAAACCCTTTGTTAGAGGCCCTTCCCTGTGTGCCCCACCTGAGGGCTGTCACCTGGAGGATGGAGCGAGCTTGTCTTCTCCTGCTCCGGAGGGTAGGACCCGAAGGAACGGGTTCAAGTTACAAGAAATTCCCAACTCAACAAGAGGAAGAACTTTCTGGCAGCCAAAGCTGTTAAGATAGTGGAACGGATTCCCTCAGGAAGTTGTGGGCTCTCCTTCCTTGGAGGTTTTTAAGCAGAGTTTGGACGGCCATCTGTCAGGGATGCTTTAGCTGAGATCCCTGCATTGCACGGGGTTGGACTAGATGACCCTTGGGGGTCCCTTCCAACTCTTATGATTCTATGTTTCTAAGAGCAGAATGCTGCAGTATGAGTGCCAACAGGAGTGAGGCCCTGTCAGCACATAACAACTCTGCTCAGAGAGCTGCACTGGTTTCTGATATAGGTAGGCAAAATAAGGTCCGGGGGCCGGATCCAGCCCAGTCACCTTCTAAATCTGGCCCACGGATGGTCCGGGAATCAGTGTGTTTTTACATGCGTAGAACGTGTCCTTTTATTTAAAATGCATCTCTGGGTTATTTGTGGGACCTGCCTGATGTTTTTACATGAGCAGAATGTGTGCTTTTATTTAAAATGCATCTCTGGGTTATTTGTGGGGCATAGGAATTCATTCATATATTTTTTTCAAAATATAGTCCAGCCCCCCACCAGGTCTGAGGGACAGTGGACTGGCCCCCTGCTGAAAAAGTTTGCTAACCCCTGTGCTACCAGGCCAAGTTCAGTGTGTTGCTATTAGTATATAAATCCCCACCTCTTTCCCTTGAAAACCCGATCTTTAGTGCAAGATCAGTTCCCCAGAGATGCAGATAAACCCTTTGTCATCTTTTAGGCAGCAGGCTAAGACCTTCCTGTTTCCCCCCTGTTAATGCCTTTGGTACGTTAATGTTGCATCTTTTTAATGAGGTGGGTAGAAGTGGTTGCTGGATTTTATTTTGTATTTTGTATGGCTGTTGACTTTTCCGTTTTTCCGTTTTTAAATTGCTCTGACGTGTTTCGTTGTGCCCAGCCGCTTTCGAGGCTTTTCAGTTGTATAAAGTGGGCCGGCAAATGGAATAAACAGATAAATAACAGCAATAAGAACAGAAAGGGGCTGGAAGTAATCAATACTGGGGAGTGAAAGAGGCACCGCACTCTGCACCAAAGCAAAGTGGATTCTGAGACTGGCATAAGTGAAGCAAAACGCATCGTCAGCTGTTGTGCATCACATATCGAATCTCCTAGACTTGAGGATCGACAAGGAACTAACTTCGCAGCGCCATAAACCCCTGCTCCCTAGAGATCCTGACCAGCCCCTACCCCAGCTTTTAAGACTTTGCTGGGCTCTGCCTGCACACTTGGAAGCATGAGCCTGCCTTTCCCCTGATATATAGCTATCTATTTTAAGCTGCTGCATTATGTTGCCATTTCAGAATATTTTAGCCCCTGTACCATGCAGTCAAGGAATATGCAGTTCTGGCTATGATGTCTTGCATGTTTTGTGTCCATTCACGAGAGACGGAAGAGAAAAGCCCACTTTAGGGGTGAAGGTATAGGAAAACCTTGAACCTGCCTGGACAGCTCATTCGATTAGTATATGGTGTTGATAATGCCAAGGTTGCAGGTTTGATCCCCATATGGGACATATTCCTGCATTGCAGGGGGTTGGACTAGATGACCCTTAGGGTACCTTCCAACTCTATGATTCTTTCCACTTGCCACTGCTCCGCTCCCAATTGTCTCTTCCAAAGATGTTCCCCCCTCCTTTTTCCCTTTTGGAAAGAGCTTTCAAGCTGCAGTAACAGGCTTTTGTGTGTCTTGTGTAATTTGGCACTGACAAGAAAGGGGGGGGGAATGAGGCGGGGAGCTGACCTGGCTTTGGAAACTTTAGTTAAAAGAAAACCGCTCTTTTGGACGCAGGTTAGTATGTCGGAAGAGAGGGATGATATGTCTGGATTATTGCATCACTTCCCTGGCTCTCAGAGTTGGGACACGTACAACCTGACATTGTATTGTTTCGATTCCAATTTCCACCGGCACCAACCAACCCGCATGCCCAGTGGTCAGGAATGATGGGAATTGTAGTTCAGCAATACGTGAAAAAGGGACATGGGTGGCGCTGTGGGTTAAACCACAGAGCCTTGGACTTGCTGATCGGAAGGTCGCCGGTTCAAATCCCCGCGACGGGGTGAGCTCCCGTTGCTCGGTCCCTGCTCCTGCCAACCTAGCAGTTCAAAAGCACGTCAAAGTGCAAGTAGATAAATAGGTACAGCTCTGGCGGGAAGGTAAACGGCATTTCCGTGCGTTGCTCTGGTTCGCCAGAAGCGGCTTAGTCATGCTGGCCACATGACCCGGAAGCTGTATGCCGGCTCCCTCAGCCAATAAAGAAAGATGAGCGCCGCAACCCCAGAGTTGGTCACAAATGGACCTAATGGTCAGGGGTCCCTTTGTTGTTGTTGTTTAGTCGTTTAGTCGTGTCCGACTCTTCGTGACCCCATGGACCAGAGAACGCCAGGCACCTCTGTCCTCCACTGCCTCCCACAGTTTGGTCAAACTCATGCTGGTAACCTCGAAAACACTATCCAACCATCTCGTCCTCTGCCGTCCCCTTCTCCTTGTGCCCTCCATCTTTCCCAACATCAGGGTCTTCTCCAGGGAGTCTTCTCTTCTCATGAGGTGGCCAAAGTACTGGAGCCTCAGCTTCACAATCTGTCCTTCCAGTGAGCACTCAGGGTTGATTTCCTTCAGTATAGAGAGGTTTGATCTTCTTGCAGTCCATGGGACTCTCAAGAGTCTCCTCCAGCACCATAATTCAAAAGCATCAATTCTTCGGCGATCAGCCTTCTTTATGGTCCAGCTCTCACTTCCATACATCACTACTGGGAAAACCATAGCTTTAACTATACGAACCTTTGTTGGCAAGGTGATGTCTCTACTTCTCAAGATGCTGTCTAGGCCTGTCATTGCCCTTCTCCCAAGATGCAGGCGTCTTTTAATTTCGTGGCTGCTGTCACCATCTGCAGTGATCATGGAGCCCAAGAAAGTAAAATCTCTCACTACCTCCATTTCTTCCCCTTCTATTCGCCAGGAGGTGATGGGACCAGTGGCCATGATCTTCGTTTTTTTCACGTTGAGCTTCAGATCATAGTTTCCGCTCTCCTCTTTCACCCTTATTAAAAGGTTCTTCAATTCCTCCTCACTTTCTGCCATCAAGGTTGTGTCATCTGCATATCTGAGGTTGTTGATATTTCTTCCGGCAATCTTAATTCCGGCTAGGGATTCATCCAGCCCAGCCTTTCGCATGATGAATTCTGCATATAAGTTAAATAAGCAGGGAGACAAAATACAGCCTTGTCGTACTCCTTTCCCAATTTTGAACCAATCAGTTGTTCCATATCCAGTTCTAACTGTAGCTTCTTGTCCCACATAGAGATTTCTCAGGAGACAGATGAGGTGATCTGGCACTCCCATTTCTTTAAGAACTTGCCATAGTTTGCCGTGGTAGGGGACCCTTTACCTTTACCTTAATACATAAAAAGTACCTAGTTCGCTATCCCTGCTGTAGGGGATGAATTCAGGTGGGGAGGAAGAAAGTCAAGATTTGCAGCTGAGGTCCCTGGTTTCTTTTCCCATTTTTGGGAAGAGAGTTGTAGGGTCCAAGGTGTGAATCTTCTCTGCATCAGGGCAGGAGTTAAGGATCACATATTTATTTATTTATTTGCAAACCTGCCATCTAGCTGGGAGGTAGGACTCCTGGGTTCCCTTCTTCCCAATTCTGGGAAATCTATTATTTTTACTAAATGTTCACGCTTCAGGAGTTCTGTCTTCGACGAACAAAAAGTGTGTTAGAGTTGCAGTTTTGTTTGTTCTGGTGAGGACGGGATTTCTTGCCCAAGTGCATTTCAATCTGTTTTGGCTCCAGTTTTGAAAATGTGCTTGGAGGCGGAGAGGAAAAAAAACTTCCTGTTTTCTTACGGATAGGATGGTTATCTGGAGAGTCCATAAAAGGTGGTAAAAGCTTGGCTGGAGTTGGCTGGACAGAGGTCAGGGCAGGAGGGATTAGGAACTTTCAGAGTTTGGGAAAAGGGGGTTGTAGAAGCTAGCCGAGGAATTTGGGGCTCACTGGGAGGCAGTGTGGCGTAGCGGTTAAAGCAGCTTTCCCCAGCATGGTGGCCTTTAGACAGTTTGGGCTAAAACTCACATCAGGATGGGAACTGTAGTCCAAAACAGCTGGAGGGCACTTGGTTGGGGAATGACGAGAAATGACGAGACCCAAGTTCAAATCCTTCCCCAGTCACGAAACCTACCTCACAAGGTTGTTGTGAGGATCAAATTGTGTATGCTTCTGGAGCAGAGGGTTGTGGAACAATGTGCGCTGACCACCCTGAACTCCTTGGAGTGAAAGCGGGATCGAAATGTAATAGCAGACAAACATTTCACCCCACATTTTACTACAGTGGTACTTTGGGTTACATACGCTTCAGGTTACATACGCTTCAGGTTACAGACTCCACTAACCCAGAAATAGTACCTCGGGTTAAGAACTTTGCTTCAGGATGAGAACAGAAATTGTGCTCCGGCGGCGTGGCGGCAGCAGGAGGCCCCATTAGCTAAAGTGGTGCTTCAGGTTAAGAACAGTTTCAGGTTAAGAACGGATCTTCGGAACGAATTAAGTACTTAACCTGAGGTACCACTGTACATGTTGGCAGTGGTATAAATTCTCTCTTTTGATGCAGGAGATGGAGGCTGATCATTTGGAGCACAATCAACACACATTCATAAACATACATAAAATCCCACCAAAAATCTAGGGAACTGTAGTTTCTTAAGGTTACTGAGAATTGTATATGTGAGGGATGAACTATGGTTCCCATGGATTCTTAGAGGGGAGGCAGTGTGCTTTAAGTGTCTGGTGCAACTGATAAAGTTAGATCAGGCAGCAGCAAACTTTTTCAGCAGGGGGCCGGTCCACTGTCCCTCAGACCTTGGGGGGGGGGGCAGGACTATATTTTTTTGGGGGGATGAACGAATTCCTATGCCCCACAAATAACCCAGAGATGCATTTTAAAGAAAAGCACGCATTCTACTCATGTAAAAACACCAGGCAGGCCCCACAAATAACCCAGAGATGCATTTTAAAGAAAAGCACGCATTCTACTCATGTAAAAACATGCTGATTCCCAGACCGTCCATGGGCCGGATTTAGAAGGCAATTGGGCCAGATCCGGCCCCTGTGCCTTAGTTTGCCTACCCATGAGTTAGATTGTCTGCAGGGACTCGTTGCTTTTGCAAATCCCCCGCCCCTTTGCTTTCTTCTCTGCCCTGAGAGAAGTTGGCTATTCTTAGGAGACCCCTCCTCAATCTGAATAAAGAGGTTGGCCTGGGTGCAAGCCGGCCTCTTTCATCTGCCCTTCCCATGCCACTGCGGGCTGCGTCTGGCGCAGGCTCGGGGATTTGGGGTGGGTGTGGGCGAGGGGGCTCCCTTCCCGGCCTGGGAGTGTCCCCAGCGCCAGCTGTCACTGGTCTGTGTCCCCTCTGCGGGAATCCCACTAACAAGGCTAATCTGTCACTCCGGCTTCTCTTCCCCGGCAGGGAAGGCCTGAGGGAGGACAGGGCAACCTGAACCCAGACAGGGCTGGGGGGCTGGGAGTGGGAGAGAGAAAAATGGCCGTGTTGGGCTCAGATGGGACTGCTTTTGTGTGCGTGCCTCAGAGGTGGCGCACCGTGGTCCCCCGGTCTGATATGGGATGAGGCAGCTTCTGCAGCAGACATTTTAAGCTAACCAGACAAGCCTCACATAGCTTTTTGCAGTGGGAGGTTGTGAGGAGTCACAGATTGGGGTTTGGCCAGAGCCTCGGAATTTGCTTTTAAAAACAAGTAAACAAAACCTTCGAGTGAAATCTAGGGGGCTGTTAAGCTGTCAGAAGTGGCTGGCTATTTACAGTTTGGATATGGCGGTGAGAGGAAATTTAAGAAAGGGAGGGAAAGCAATGCTTTGCCAAATTCTGGGAGAACTAGCACCGGGATAAAATCCATTTAGCTGTTCTTTATATAGGGCAATGCGGCTTTAGATGGATGTTAAGATGCACATTTCCTTATATTTTTGTTTTTCAAAGCACCAGGGGCTCATTTGACAACCAGGGTTCAGGGTCCACCCCCCCATTTTACCCTCACAACCACGCTATGAGGCCCACAACAGGTTTTTTTTTGTTTGCAAATGTGCCCACTGGCCCCCTCAAAATGGTGATCCCTCGTGTAGCTGAATGTTCCCATCTACATAAAAAATAAAATTCAAGAATGTGATAGCTCCAAAAGCTAATCTGGTTGGAGGTGGCGGGGAGATGAAGAGATGAACACAAACATGGCTATGTGCACATTCCCAACGTGAAACTCAGCTGCTTCACTTTGTTCCTCAGTTTCAGTGGGAGATGGTTTGGGCGGCAGATGCATCAAAGCGCAGTGTTTCAAAAGAAACTGCAGGATAGATAGGGAATATAGCAGTTATTTTGTGTGTACACAAAACACAGTGTACGTACTGTGTTTCCAGGGACACGGGTGGCGCTGTGGGTTAAACCACAGAGCCTAGGACTTGCCGATCAGAAGGTCGGCGGTTCAAATCCCCGCGACGGGGTGAGCTCCCATTGTTCGGTCCCTGCTCCTGCCCACCTAGCAGTTCGAAAGCACGTCAAAGTGCAAGTAGATAAATAGGTACCACTCCGGCAGGAAGGTAAACGGCGTTTCCGTGCGCTGCTCTGGTTTGCCAGAAGCAGCTTAGTCATGCTGGCCACATGACCCGGAAGCTGTACGCCGGCTCCCTCGGCCAATAAAGTGAGATGAGCGCCACAACCCCAGAGTCGGCCATGACTGGACCTAATGGTCAGGGGTCCCTTTACCTTTACTGTGTTTCCAGAACAGTGGTGAGTGAACTCTGGACGCTGATTAGGCTCCAAAATCTAGTTTTTTCAGTGTTGGAGTTAACACCTACCATCTCATTCTTCCGATGTGCATGAGGCTAATTTCCTTAGTGTAGTGGAGACAGTGCCCCTAGGTACATGCAGAGTTCAGTTCCCTTGACGCAGCCACCACAGCCAGTCCTCGCTCACCCAGGATCTTAGCAGGGCTAAGTTTCTCCATAAACAAAAGAGCCTTGGTGAATCTCGTTTTGCAAAGTTGGCAGCGTACAAAATGCGTTTCAAGGTCTTTTGCTTGCCCACACACATGGCTAGGAAGGGGGGATTAACTGCGCACTATTTGCAAACATGTACATGTGCTCATACATTTGTTTGCATGCAGGCACGCAGAAGGGGGGTAGAAAACCATTTTTTTTCTCAGTCAGTCACACTTTGGGTTCAGTGAGTTGTTACCAGAAGCACAAGCCTTCCTCTTCCGCCAAAGGGACACTTTTCAGCTGCAGAAGCTCACTTACAAGACGGACATTCTTCAAGGGACTGCCTTAAATCTAGCCTTTGCTTCTAAACCCAGCTGCTAAGATCTGAATCTGAGTGGCAAAACCCTTGCATGGTTCAGCATTTGAGTGAATGGGGCTTCCTTACCTTGCCCTTTCCCAATCTCCGCTTTTGGGTGTAATGCCGGGAATCCTGGCTGGTTGAAAAGCATGTTGACAGTTGAGGTCGCTGCCTGTATGTTTTATCACTTGATCTTGTGTAGTTTTCATAAGTAAACATGCGAATTTGGCTCTCGTGATGTGTCAGAGCGCCGTTTCATCTAGCCCGGTGGTTTTCCCCTCTAAGCATCTCGGTCATTTTCTGCTTCAACTTGTCTTTCGAGTGATACCTATGCATTACATGAACTTTTCTGGGTTGAAGAGGATTCTGGGCAGGTTTTTGTGAGAAGGCTTGGCTCACGCATGGCGTTTGTTGCAGCATATTGAGTCTTGCTGTGGCCCTATGTAAATGGAAAGGTTGCCCTAGGCAGGAGTGTGTGAAATGACCACGAGCTCATTTCTGCTGCTGAAAATGAATGCTCAGGCTGAGTGTGTGTTCATGTGTGCTGTGTTCTTTAATTTTAAGAGTGTGACTTATCCACACTCCCCATTCTTCCCCATTCTTGTTTTGCATCTGGCTCCTCTTGGTGAATAAAGTAGATTTGACAAGCCTGGCATCTGCACGCCCCTTCCTCACAGCACACCCAATACACCCTGAATCTCTCTCCATTGCAGAGGAATCAGAGAATCATAGAGTCGGGGGACCCCAAGGGAAATCTAGTCCAACCCCCTGCAATGCAAGAACCTCAACTAAAGCATCCATGACAGATGGCCATCCAACCTCTGCCTAAACAACCTTCCAGGAGTTTCCCAGCCACAGTGTGAAAAGCCACAAGTCTAGCCTGGATATCCATGTTCTCTGGCAGAGTTCCTCCCTGGTCTCGCTACCAGAGATATCTTTTAAAACAAAACAAAGCTTGGGGATGTTGCAAGCTGAGCCATGTGACTGTTTACTTACATGAGTAATGGTTCCTCTCCTATACAAGCGGAAGGGCCCATACATAGTTCAGTAGAAGGACATCTGCTTTGCATGTAGAAGGTACCAAGTTCAACCCCTGGCATCTCTTGGTAGGGCTGGAAATGTCTCCCTTCCTGAACCTCTAGGGAGCTTTTCCTCATAGCTGTCAAGTGCCCCTTATTTGGCGGGACAGTCCCTTATCTCAGTGCCATGTCCCGGTGCTGTCCCTTATTGATGAGGCTTCGCTTGGCTGCTGGCTGGGCTTTCTGCCTTTGGCTCGGAGGGGCTCAGAGGTTGAACATACTTGTGCCCAGAAAATCCCTTATTTTGGCTGCTGATCCCTTATTTTCGAGGCTGCTGGTTTTCAAATCTAAGTTGACAGCTATGGTTCTGCCCTTGGTGTCCGCACTACTGAGCCACGTGACCCAATGCTCTTAACTTCAAATAAAGCAGCTACCAATAATAATTAATAATAATAATAATAATAATTTATACCCTGGGGAGCGCATGAACTTTCTCCCTGGCAGTAGAGCGCAACGGCACCTTCCTCTGCCATGCTCTCAGTGCCAGCGAACTGAGAGGGAAGGAGGGAGATGTTCATGTTGCGAATGTGCTTTGCCACCACTCATACAAAGGCATGAAGCCATGCATCCCAGTAGAGCCTTCTGCCTGGGCGCAGCCGGTGTGCCACTATGGCCCTGTCTCCCTCACAATGCAGACAGGAGACAAAGCGAGTGAGTGGCACATGTCTAAGGCTGGCAGCTCGCGTTTTTCTCACCATTATCTATATAGGCCTTTCGAGAATAACGTTCTTCCCACAGAGGAGCCCTTGAAAATCTCTTTCCCACTCTGCTTCTTCTATGCGCAGGCTAGAGCACAGCCCCAGGGGAAAGTGTGCTTCACAGGCCCGAACCAACAAGGCCCAGCCTGGCCAAAGAGCCTCTGGATGTGGGCCAGAGGTCCTCAATCTCGTCCTTTCTCAGTCACGATGGAAACAGCTGGTTGGCCTTCCCAAGTTTAATGTCCCCAAAATAAAATGAAATAATCCCCAGACAAAACGGGCCTGGCAGCGCACCCTGGGGACTAGAGAAAGGCGTGTGGGCCTATATGGTTCCATACGGTTTTAGGCCGCTGGAGGTCCACCTCAGGTGGAGGGAAAATGGGTGTGTGTGTTTTTGATTCCTGGTGTCGACCATTCTTGTGAGGCATGGCGTCACCCAAGCTTTGTTTTCCCTGCTGCAGGGTGGCAGCAAGCTGGCAAGCTGCCTTCTGGTACAGACTGCCAGTCGCTGGCATCTGTCTCGGCCTCCTTCCCACGGGAGACCTGACTTGCACTCTGAACATCAGGCGTGCAGGCAAACCCAATCCTAGGCCAAAGGGCATCCATTTTCAGGGTTGCTGTTATTGTTTTGGTAATGTTTGGTAATGCTTTGGTTGTTATTTGTTTTGGTAATGTTTATTGTAGAATGTATTGTAGAAAAACAGAGCTTCACATCCACATTCAGTCGCAAGATACAGTCAGACGGGGTCCCTTCATAGCTCCATTGTTATCAGACTTCGTAATATATCGATATATCGTGATGCTTAGCTGGTGATATATCGTGATGCTGAAAACCAGATATTGCCCAGCCCTAAGCACTAAAAGGAGGCAGGCAGGGGGGGAAAGACACTGCCTTGTTTTCCATCAGTTAACCAAGTCGAAACTCACATATTATTATTATGTGCAAAGCCTGCTGAATGGTCTAAAATTTACAAATATCTGTAAGCAATATAAACGAGAGACAGGGGAAGAGGGAGGGAAATTTTTAATTGCTTCGGTTAGGGCCATCAGTTTTCCACTACTGGGTTTAGAGGAGATTAATGTAACAATGCATATTTGCTGTTGTAGTTCAGCCTCGCCACCTCTGTGGCCGACAGTTGGTTCAGCTTCGGCAACCACATTGTGAGCTGACAGGCGGCAGATAACCTGCACATCTTATTTATACATAATTAACCTCATTTGCATACAATTAAGCATGTGCTCGGCGAGTGGAAGACTACAGCTGGTGGACACATTGCAACATTTCCGCGCCTGTCTTTTGTGTAATTTCTAGGCTGAGGCCAGGAGTGAAGTGTTGTTTATTTTCTTGTTGCTTAAGTGTGAGATTGCTGCACCTTCTCAAGCACAGAGCAGTTACACCCCCTCACTCTGCAGTTGTTCATAATAAACCTATGTCACACTGGAGACAAGTGAGAAAATGGACGGTTTCAGCTCTTTGCAAACGGAGGCCGCAAGTCTCCTTTTGCAAAGGCTTCCAGTCATATTTAACGGAGGCTGGGAGTCAGTTGTTGTGAAGAAAGGTGAATGTAAACAAACAGAACATTTTTCACCTGGGCCAAGGCAAGGTATATCTGCCAAAATGCCTTTCATTGATGGTGACAGGAGTGCCCTCTTTTCCACTGCCTTGCCCCAGCCAAAATTAGGGTTTGTCAACTCAAACGTACCAATTCTAAGTTAACCTAAAGCATGGTTTGCAAACCCACTTCAAACTATAGTTTTGGATTCCAGTTTGCTGTCCAGTTGTGAGCCACGGTCTGTCAACTTGGACATTATGCCAAGCCATAGTTAAACTACAGGAACCATGCTGTGGAGCTAAATTCAGCCAGAGTCATAAAGCTGTTGTCCCTATTCAAAATCACAATGCTGTCTCTCAGCATTATAGGAGTGCATTATACATTTGAGGTTCTTCTGGGTTTTGATAATAAGGTGTTTACCAGAGTTGCATCTGCAACTCAGGAGGCTGAAAATTGGAGGGGAAATTGAGTTCTTTCCTCCTCTCACTGTTCCGCAACTAGAAAAAACAAATTTCAAAGTGAATAAATCAACTTGCTTAGTTTAGACAAACCTGTTAGTATGCCCCTGTACGAGGACTGGATCACAGGACTTGCCTGTCACAGTACTGATCTTGTGCATATCACTCATCTCACCATATGCAAGAGAGGAACGCTCAGTATTTTCTCGGCTCCATTTTGTCACTCGCTCCGGGGCAATTGCCTTCTCAGGAGCGTGTTTTAGCCTGCTGCAGGAAGGAGAATGGTAAGGGCTTGTTCTGTAACCATTCCTCCCCTTTCATCTCTTTTACCGAAGCTTCTGCTTCTCCCAAGAGAGAAACCCAAATTGGTTTTGCTCAGCATCTGCAGGGCTTGGGCATTTTAAAACAACAGCACGTGTTCTTTCTTTGAGAACTTGCCCCATGCCTTCATGTCTTTCTGCTGTGAATCACCCCTCCATACCTCAGCATGCAAAGCGGCATTATACAGAGAGTGATTATGGGTGTATCTACTCCAAAATGTTGCAGAACGCTCAAGAATGCTTGGCCTTGGTTCATTATTTTTTTCTGATGTCCGATATTGAAGCTGTTTTGCCCAAGACCGGATTATTGCCCAGACTAACAAGGCCAAAGCCTCAGGGCTTTGGTTTTCATAAAATGGAGCTGGTGCATCAATTCATTTTCTCTAAATTTATCAACTAAAAGGCCTCTTCTCAATGGCCTGGCCGAGGGCCTGTGATATTTGGATAAATATGGTGCTGTTTTTAATGGTTTAAGCTGGTGCTGGGGAGAGGAGAGGAGAGGATTTCACAAGTGGGGGGCCACCACAGAAAAGGCCTGCCCTCGTGTTTCCACCCTCCGGACCTCTCGTGGAGGAGGCACATGAAGAAGGGCCTCAGATGACGATCACAGGGTCCAGGTTGGTTCATATGAGGAGAGGTGGTCCTTGAGTTATTGGGATTCTAAGCTTTACAGGTCAAAACCAGCACTTTGAATTTGGCCCGGAAACTAATCAGCAGCCAGTGCAGTTGGGCCAGGATGGGTATAGTATGCTCAAATCGTCTTGCCCCGGAGAGCAGCCTAGCCACCAAATTCTGCATCATCTGGGGTTTCCAAACTGTCTTCAGAGGTTATTCTTTCGGAGTGACCTAGGTTATGTTTTCTGTGAAGTTCCATTGGGCATAACAGAACTAAACGGGCTCGGCCTTGTATACCTGAAGGAGCGTCTCCACTCCCTTCATTCAGCCCATGCACTGAGGTCCAGCTCCGAGGGCCTTCTGGCAGTTTGCTCATTGTGAGAAGTGAAGCTACAGGGAAGCAGGTAGAGGGCCTTCTCGGTAGTGGCACCCGCCCTGTGGAACACCCTCCCAAATGTCAAAGAGATAAACAACTATTTGACTTTTAGGAGATATCCGAAGGCAGCCCTGTACAGGGAAGTTTTTAATGTCTGATGTTTTATTGTGTGTTTAATATTTTGCTGGGAGCCACCCAGAGTGGCTGGGGCAACCCAGTCAGATCCGGGCCATATACATAATAAAATTATTATTATTATTACACACCATTCTCTTGAAACCGAAACCACGTGTTTTCAGTGTTCCTAAAGGCTTAGGAGTGGCTATGAATCCCCACTTTCACACTGACGTTGGAGACAGGGACCCCGTTGCAGAAATAGTAAAGGGTATTCGAGACACACATACCCTGTGCCCTGAACCATTACTCTACTGGTTGGGACCCAGGGAAAGAGAACTTTATGTGGTCCTACCCATTCATCACCAGCCCCATGTCCCCTTATAAAGTGCAATAGTTCTCCTCTGAGCTCCCAGAAGTCAAGAGTGGAACAGAAACATCCGCCAAAAAAAGAGAGAAAAGGGTTAAGCACCACGGGTATGAGGGGTGTGGGAGGATATTTGGGAATGGTTGGCCTTGAAGCTAAAATCTTTTTAAGTTGCCAGGCCAGCTGCTTATGCATCTCTTTGCCACAGGGTTGTTTGAGCTTTGCTGCTGGTCCTTTAGCACAAAGGCGTTTGCATCTGAATAATGCCAGGAGCTGAAAGCTTTGATTTGGCCTCTCTGCTCCTGCTGTGCTCTTAATTTCAATTTCATTTCCTCTTCTATCTGGGGGCACCTGTTTTCTCTTTCCCCATAAACATTCTAGGGTGGCAGCACTTAAATAATCCCCAGGCTGTCTTGAACCTCTAATAGCTATTCAGAACAGGGGTAGGCAGACTTCTAGAACCCCAGAATCTGCAAGGCAGAATTACGTGCAAAAGACTAGGAATTAAAGAACAGTGAACAGGATACCTGTGCTCAGGACCGCAGTACTTCAAGGACGGCTTATCTCTATATGAACTAACCCAGACCCTGCTATCATCATCTGAGGCCCTTCTTTGTGTGCCTCCTCCATGGGAGGTCTGGAGGGTGGCACCACGAGAACGGGGCCTTTTCTGTGGTGCCTCCCCTCTTGTGGGATGCTCTCCCCAGGGAGGCTCACCTGGAGCCTCCATTGCATATCTTTAGACGCCAGGTGGAAACGTTCCTCTTCAACCATGCCTTTGATTCTACAGTCTTTTAAATGTGTTCATAGGATGGAAGTTATTGTCTTGTTTTTGTTTTATTACGTATTTTGTATTTTCGTGTTGTGAACTACCCTGTGACCTCTGGATGAAGGGCGGTATACAAAATGTATTAAACAAGTAATATATGACTCTGAGCACTTTCTCAGACGAGGAAATTGCCTTTTGTACCGGAGCTAAACTTAGTTCGCAAACCTTTCACATAAACTTCTGCTCCTTGCTGGCCTCCTTTTCTCCCCCACTTCAGCCACTTAATTTACACGGAAAAAGGCACTTTGTGGTTGCCGTTGTAAAACAATCATAATCCCTTGCAGCTCCTGGGCCGGACTTTTATTTTGTTTTAATTTAATTCAGACTGGCTTTCGATGGCCAGAGAGATAGATTAGAGGGCATTGGCTTAGCGGTCGGCATGTTGTGATGTTACATTGCCACAATCCGCCCTGGGACCAGGTGGGTTGTCAATTGGAGAACTAATAAAGGCATTTGGACAGGTGCAGTTTATCTACATAATGGTTGACTTGGGCGGCCCAATCAACTCCCAGAAAACTGGTGGACCACGTGGTCTGCATCATATCTACCAGCGGGCATTAACAAAACGGCAGTGTTGTGTTCCATGGCAATGCACAGGTTTGGGATGTTAAAAGCCTTTGGTTCAGTCCCTGGTGAATCTCCAGGTAGGACTGGGAGAGACTTCCTGCTGGAAACCCTGGAGATCCACTGCTTCACGTTGTAGACAGCACTGAACTAGATGGATCAATAGTCTGACTTTCGTATTATGCAGTTTCCTAGATTTCCGTAGGCATGCATCTATGAACGCTCAGAGCTCGCCCTCCTGCTGCAACAAGCTCCCCTCCTCCCCTGTCTTTCAGAACCAGGAGAGGCATGAAGAGGGTGGAGGAGAAATTAGCACCATGAAGGCGCAGTCTCAGATTGCTTGGGAAAAACTCCAGAGAGGAGGGAACCTAGGCAGCTGTGAGAAGGCAGGGACCTTCAGCCTCCACAACTGCTCCATAGGGACAAGACTTACCAAAGATGATTTGTTGTGCTTAGTAGACACACTTTTTTTCTCTCTAATAAAGAGTCCGGCTAGCTCAGGATTGTCTCACTAACAGGCACCTGCTTTCCAGAGTTTAAGGCAAGGGATGTTCTGAGCCTTACCTGGAGATTGCCAGGATTGAACCCGGCGCCTTTTACATACAAGACACATGCCATACCCCTGAGCTATGCCACGCCCCATCCCTCAGGAGGATTGTGGATTGCTGGAGGTGTTTCACACAAGGGATAGTTGCCCTGCAACACAAACATTCACCCCCCTTAGTAAGCAAGCTTTCCTTGCAAAATCTTCAGCAGCTGAGTGTAACCGAAAGAGGGGGGGAAGGCATTTGTGCGTTGTACCTCCGAGACAGTGATGGCTCTACCACCCCATTTTCAACCCTGGACATGCTTCCGCCTTCCCTTGGGCATTGTATTCATCCAGCATCCTTAGACCTTGCAATCCCTCCCTGTCTCTGGGCCTTGTGCCTGCCTGCTCTGCAGTCTGAATAAGTTCCTTCCTTCCTTCCCAGAGAATCTTTTACAGAGAAGCTTATCATAGCCCTGTCTCTGCCTCTAACTTTGGGTACCCTTGGGGGGGGTGCTTTGGTGGGGGGACTTGCTCCGTTCCTCCGTCTGCCTTGGTTTGAGATGCTACGTGAAGACGAGGAGCCTTCTGTCTATGCACCAGGGTTTATGAATCAATCTCTTTTTCTTCCCTGGGTTTTCCCAGCTGGTTCCCTGGCGCTCAGCAGTTTCTGGGCATTCCGCCTTGCCAGAAGCGCCCCCCCTCCCTCTCCATTACCCGGCTGGGAGATGAAAGCTGGCTCTCTCCCCCCCACCCCCTCATTTGGAGGGGCTTATCCTGGAACAAAGCCCTCAGCACCAGCCTGGAATCCCAAGCAGCTGCCGGCTTGCTTGCTTCCTTGTGGGCCCTTTCATATCGCCAACTTCTCTCTCTCCTTTCACACCCCCCCAGTGCCAGATAGCTGCTTTATTCCTCTTCTCTCCTCTTCTCTCTCCCCCCCCCCCGCCCCATACCAGCTCCTCCCAGCAATTCTCAATCAAGATTGCCTTAAGTGTAGCTAAAGGCATATAATATCTGATATTTGATGGAGGAAAAAGGGACACGCTTCTCCTGTTTTGAGTGCATGAGAAATGCACAACATACATTATAATAGAGAAAGCTCTCCCTGTGTGTCTTAGGTGTGTGTTAGGTGTTTGTGTGTGATGCCGCATGAACCAGTCCCCCTACAACGCACACACACAACGCTAAACTGTGGTTAACAGTGTTGTGATGAAAAGACCCATTGCTTAGTTCAGATGATCCCCTAACCATGGTTTGGAGGACTGGGGATAAACCATGGGCTCACACACTCCCCCTTCCCTTCTTCTGTGCTGCTTCACTTCCCCGTTTCCTGTTGGAGCTAACCATAGTTTACCATGGCACCCAGGTCAGGAAACTATGGTTAGCTCCTGCTCTCCACTGTGCTGTTGCTTCTCTACAAATTGGAAAGATGCAGTTTTGGCTCTGTGTGTGTTTGTGGGTATGTGCAGGAGTGCGAAAACCCTGTGTAGGCTTGCAGCTTGTTGAGTTGCATATAAAAGGAGGAAAGGTGGTATACAGTGGTACCTCAGGTTAAGTACTTAATTCGTTCCAGAGGTCCGTTCTTAATCTGAAACTGTTCTTAACCTGAAGCACCACTTTAGCTAATGGGGCCTCCTGCTGCCGCCATGCCACCGGAGCACGATTTTTGTTCTCATCCTGAATCAAAGTTCTTAACCTGAAGCACTATTTCTGGGTTAGCGGAGTCTGTAACCTGAAGCGCATGTAACCTGAAGCGTATGTAACCTGAGGTACCACTGTATCTGGAAGGGTATTGATCATATAATCATCTATAGCATCCATGACAAACGGTCACCCGCACTTTGCTTAAAAACCTCAAAGGAAAGTCGGTATAATAAAAATAGTAATATTTGGAGGGGTATTAATTAGTACACGCATACCAGCTACAATCCTATGTAGCACGGGAGGATTGAGTACAATTGTCAGGGTATCCTCGGACCCCACTTTACCAACTTTATTCTAGTAGTAAAACTGGAAGTTGCAGCAGTATACCTCTGGGACTTTAAGCTTAGAATTTGAAATTTCTCCTCAGGATGTTGCAAAGAACGTGGCTCCTGGATCAGAAGCATTAGGCGGTCTTGTGGTGGCCAGCGAGTGGAGAATAAAAGGATTGTGTTTTCCACTTAAAGCCAAGCTGCCCCGGCCCTTATCTGCTTCTAAGACACGGCAGCAGAGAGAGAGAGAGAACGAGCCATGGATATTTTTAGAACGGCTAAGGAAAGAGGAGCCGGGCGTTCGGTGGTTCTGCTTTGCAGCTTAGAAACTTTCGAGGGCAAACTTCCCTTTGGAACCATTTCTCTCAACAGCGGTGGGGAAAACCGATGTTAGAAAACGTTGGTTGAGTACAGTGGGGATCTGATGGTTTTCAGCAGTTGTGGAGACCCCCAGCACCGCCCTCCTGCCCCTCAGGGGGTGAATGTCAAGGACCTTACTCTGCTGAACGCAGCATGTCTGCCTTTCCACATACTTGCAATTCCCAGAGTTGCTTGGGAAGAGAGGTGGATGGTTAAATTACCATGGGAAGCGTAGTTCTGGGAGGGGAATACGGGGTCTCCTAAGAAACTCTCACTGCTCTTAACAAACTACAGTTCCCAGGATTCTTTGGTGGAGGCTAGGGCCACATTCACGGCGTACGCTAAAATTTTATTTTATTTATTACATTTATATGCCATCTTTATCTTCCAAGTATCTCAAGATTGTGTACTCGTTTCTCCTCCCCATTTCGTTTAATCCTCACAACCACCCTGTTGTAAATCTCGCTCCCCATATCTCTGCAGCCACTTGCGGGGTTTTTTTTTTAAAGCATGGAAGCCCTCCAGAGAAGTTGCCAGCATTTTTAGAGGAAATCTGTCCTAATGTACATACATGTACACAAGTTTGATAAATGTACAGTCGTTGGAAGCTGAACGCCTTGGCTCCCAAACAAATCGGCTCCCGAACGATCAAAACCCGAAAGTGAGTCTTCCGTTTTTCAAATGATTTCCGGAAGCTGAACGTCCGGCGCAAATTCTGCGGCTTCCAATTGGTTGCAGGAGACTCCTGCAGCCAATCGGAAGCTGCACTTTGGTTTTTGAATAGTTCTGGGAGTCGAACGGATTCCCGGAACGCATTCTGTTCAAAAACCAAGGTACCACTGTACACATTTGCGCAAGTGTTTTCCCTTATTATAATTAAGGACTTTGTACACTTCGGTTGCTTTGAGAACTCTGCCCCAAAATTCAGAGAAGTGCAAGTTTTGAAAGAATAGTCATGTTTCGAGGAGTGCAGATTTGGGGAATTTCTGATTAAGATCAACATCAAATTTCTCCTTTCAGAATGGTCCCTGGTGATGACGGGGCAAGGAGAGAATCTGCGGAGGGCATTTATTTCACACACACACACACACACACACACACACACACGAGGGATCTCACATGTTGTGAGAATCATAATTCTATACAGAACAAGTTTCACACCTTTCAAATCAAGGCATTTATAGGCCAGAGAGATGAATTGCATTCCCTTCAGAGGCCGTTTTACTTCCCATTGGGAATGTTACCCATTGTGATAAAAGATGAGCTGCCAATTTCAATGTTTCTCCTCCTCCTCCTGTTGCCATGGATGGGGCAGAGGAAAGGGCCGCTGTTTACAAAAAAACAATAACAGCCCCGTGAAGGGGGGATGACCTGTTTGTTGAAAAGATAGGCTGGCGAAAGCTGCTGCTGTCACATAATAGATAAGAGCAAGTGCTGTGAGCCAGGAAGTACACGGTTCAGATTTCATCTCTGCTCTGAATTTATTAGATAGCTTTGGGCAAATAACCAACCACACACACCCTCCCCCCGCCCGGATATTTTTCCCTCCTCAGCCTCAACCTTTGCAATATGAGAATAAATGCCTATCTTGCAGGATTTCACCGGCGAGGCCTGAGAGGAAGCACTTTGAAAAACACTTTGTGGGAGCTGCATAAATCCTAAAACACACTGCTGTTATTTGTTATTTAAAATGATGGGCGAGGGCCGTAGCTTAGGCGCAGAGCACTGCCCTTTCTTGTCGAAGGCCCACGGTTCAATTCCTGGCATCTCCGGGTCGGGCCTTGCCTGAAGGCCTGGAGACCTGCTGCCGGTCTGTGTACGCAGCACTGAAGTAGATGGAACTACAGATTGGTCTGACTTGGTTTATTTACTTATTTATTGAATTTGCATTTTATTTATTTCTTAACATTCTTATATTACAACGGTAAACGTTGTCATATTACATTACAGGACTTACTATAATATGATTTCCAACATGTATACATAAATTATATACAAATTTTATATACCTAGAAAGAAAATGAAACAAAAAAGAGAAAGAACAAAGAGAAAAAACAAAAACAGTTCCCCCGCCCAAATCATATACATACCAACACACTAGACTTCCTGTCTTTCCCGTTTTATATTCCTTTTTGTACTCTTATTATTGTATATTTCTTTACGTATTATCTAATACATTCCTATATCAATATGTGTTCTTAGTCCTATTTCTCAACTCAGTCTCACTCCAGCGTCAATCAAATGCTAGCATAGATAGCGAACTTTTACTGTATTTTTGAACATATGATTTATATCTATCCCACTTTTCCGTAAATTTTTGTTTTGAATTGCCTCTCAGGGTATTTGTTAACTGCGCCATTTCAGCAAATTCTTGTAGCTTGTAATGTCAGTCCGTTATTGTCGGGGGTTCTTGTTCCTTCCACCCCTTTGCCACCAAAGTCCGAGCTGCGGCCGTTGCATATAAGAATAAAGGCCTCCGAAGGTCTGACTTGGTTTAAGGCGGCTTCCCATGGATTTAAACCACAGGGTGAACTTTGAACATAAGGAGAACCTGCTGGGTCAAGCCTGCAGCCCGTCTAGTCCAGGATCGTGTTCTCACAGAGGCCGCCAGAAACAGAAACAGGCAAGCGGAAGAGCACTGTTCCCCTATGTAGTTTCCAGAAATTAGTATTCAGAAGTATTGCTGCCTCTGACCGTGGAGGCAGAGCATAGCCATCATGGGAAGAATCATAGAATTCTAGAGTTGGAAGGGACCCCGAGGGTCATCTGCAGGGATATGCAGCTGTCCCGTATGGGGATCGAACCCGCAACCTTGGCATCATCAGCACCACGCCCTAACCAACTGAGCTATCAACAGCCTTATCCTCTGTTAAGTTGTCCAATCCTCTTTTATGACCATTATGTGGCCACAATAAAAGTATGTGTTTATAGCTGCCATGTCCGAAAATGTGCTGTAATTAATTTTGGTGGTTAACGTTTTTGGGAAATTGAGTCTGTAATGAACGTGCCCCGTGAAAAAATGGTGGGCAGCACTGAGCACTTTGTAAGGATTACAGTGAAGGAGCTCTTGACAGCGACACAGCTGTTAAGATAGAGGTCAGCAACTGGTGGCCCCCAAGCTGAATCCGGCCCCCCTAGAAGGAAGCCCAAAAGTTGCCAGCTTGGAGGCAAAAATATGGGATATGGAAGAACCATTGACGGTGCATATGGAGCTTGCTGGGACGCGGGTGGTGCTGTGGGTTAAACCACAGATCCTAGGACTTGCCGATCAGAAGGTTGGCGGTTCGAATCCCCGCGTCAGGGTAAGCTCCTGTTGCTCGGTCACTGTTCTTGCCAACCTAGCAGTTCGAAAGCACATCAAAGTACAAGTAGATAAATAGGTACTGCTCTGGAGGGAAGGTAAACGGCGTTTCCGTGCACTGCTCTGGTTCGCCAGAAGTGGCTTAGTCATGCTGGCCACATGACCCAGAAGCTGTACGCCGGCTCCCTCAGCCAGTAAAGCGAGATGAGCGCCACAACCTCAGAGTCGTCTGCGACTGGACCTAATGGTCAGGGGTCCCTTTACCTTTTATGGGGCTTGCTTGCATAGGTCCTTAGGCAGGTGGGCCTTGGGCCTATCAGTTTTGAGGAAAACCTCTGACAAAATCTACTACTGAGCATGGCCTTAGGTTGTTTTCTGGTCAGTCCTGATCGCCATTCATTCATTCATTCATTCATTCATTCTTTTTCTCCTCCCCTCAGCCCCAGAATGCCACGCAGAAGTGCAAGTGTCCGTCCCGTCTTTGTTGGAGGTCCAGCTAGGCCACAAAGTGTCCATCTCCTGCACTCACACCACGGAAGGTCACGATGGCTTGCCCCTGGTGGAGTGGTTCATTGTGAGTATCCTGGTCTTGGGAAGGCGGATAATGGCGGCTGGGGTGTGTGGTGCTTTTAGACGCCCTTAGTAACCAGCCCTTTTGTCCTTGGCCGTGAATACCTCTGCAGACGGACAAGAACGGGGAGCAGCGGCGTGTGGCCTACAGCGATCAGGGTCGGCAGGGAGTGGACAGAGGCACCGAGTACACGGACCGCGCCTCCATGGAAGCCGGCCACAGTTTGGTCATCAAAGCAGCCGAGGTGATTGACGAGAGAGCCTTCTCCTGCCAGGTGACGGCGGGCGCCGCAGGGAGCGGAATGGGAGTGACGCAACTCAAGGTGTACGGTGAGGCTCCTGCCATCGCTTCTCTTGCCATTCGGACCACAAGGCACTCATGCCGCCATCTTGTCTCCTTGTCCTTCCCTCGTAAAGCTCTCTTTACGGCTTGCCCTTGTTTTCGCTGCCTGCCCACAGGTTTCCTGGCTCCACCCTTGCTCCCCTTGCACCTGAAAGTCTCCTTTGGGCCAGCCCTACCGTTGGGGCAGTGTGAAACGGCTGCCTCAGGGTCCTGGTTTTGGCTGTCAAAGAAGGCTAGCAAACGACCAGCTACCTAAATTATTGCTAGTAGATTGGCAAGGAGGAGGAGAGGTGCTTGTAGGATTTTCTGCCTGCAGGACCAAAATAATTTGTCTACCCTCAGGCTTTGTGCATGTGAATTGCGAGCGGGTGGAGATTTATTGCTCTGCCTCAGGCGGCAAAATCTCTTGGACCGGCCCTGCAGATTCGACCTTCAGATCCCAACCTTGCCTTCAAACACACCGTTTTTTGGTTAACCCTTAGGCCTCCACATGAACTGGCACAAAGCCTAAATAAGTCCCTGCGGCTGGGATTTAGATCCTTGGAGCCAGAGAGCTCTCTCCCTTCCCTTAAGTTATCTGCATAAGCACCTTGTGAATCAGTAAAAATGAATCTTGCTCTTCTTGGCTTGGCTAGCCCTTAAAAGCACCGTGTGAATCAATTGATAGAAGAAAAACAATCCCTGCTGCGCAACCCTTCTTGGCCAAATGTGTTTTTTTTCTGTTCCGGGTGTCTCGGCCCTTTTATGTCATCTCCGTATTCCCTTTGCCAAGCTCTGAAAGGCTCCTAAAGAGGAAATTCTAGGCCCTGAGATGGCCCAATATATTTCTGGTACCTGAAGCAGAACATCCCTAATGGTGGTAAAATATTTCATGCTATTATTATGATTGGCAGCTTAATGGTGCCCTCAGAACTGCAGCCTGAGGTGTCCCTTCTTTGCCTTGCGTAATGATAAGGCCCATCCTCTCTAGGTGTCGTCCTCCACATTAACCTGTGGACAAATTAGAACTAAGCTGGTGTTTTGTGGAGACAGGACACACAGTGTTAAGATATTGTGAAACGCCTGCCTTGCACCAGTTCAACCTGTGTCAACCTGTTTCCTTATCTCCTTAGAAGGCCCCTGTTTTTTGTGTTCCTTTTCATTTCGTTTCACTTCTAATTTGTATACCGCCTACTTATATTACTATACGCAAGGCGGTTTACAAGCTGAAGAAACAGTACCTTATATCTAATCCAATACAAATAAGTCTCAGTAGAAACATAACTTTAAAATAAACAACTTATGTCAAATAATATAATAATCCTTTGGAATATAATAGTACGCAATGAAATTAAATTATCAGCAAACGACAATCAAATAGCAATTCACTCTTAACAATTACAATTGCAATAACAAATTACTGTAATCAGTAAAAATGACAGCGAGTCACAACACATAAAATACCACAATATGTTCAGGACCGCAAGGAAGGATCAAATCGAGAAACCAAGACACACAACTTGAGCCTGGTTTTGTGGCAGCCCTGCCTTGCTTAACGCTGGTCCTGCTTGAGAAAGACATAATTTCTTAGAGATAAAATAGCATCGTAGAATTGTGGGGCTGGAAGTGACCTGTAGGGTCACCTTGTCCAACCCCCTTGCGGTGCAGGAACCTCGACTATCAGAACACCAATGGAACATATTGTCGCATTGCAGGGAGATCACTCAACCTTCCCACTCTGAACTGGCGAGAAATACCTTGTGCCCCCATCTTTTTGCTATCCTGGTTGATCTCCCCCCATCTGGGACTATCTAGGACTTCTCATAACTCCCTGCAACCCAGTCCTCCTGGGCCAACCTCTTTCCCTCCAGCACCCAGCTGCTTCTTCGCAGGATGCGTAATGCCTTCCCTTACGAAATCGTTTCCCTGCCTGCAGCAAAACACCTGGAGATGCCACCTCCGCTCTTTTTTTCCAAAGGTGGCTTGCATCTCTCATTCTGTCTGTACTTTCCCCTTCCAGCAACCTAATGCTGATGGGTCTTGTATGCTCCGAGTTTCCACGGCCATGGTCTTCCAGTGGCCAGGTACAGGTCAGCCTACCTGACTTTGGGACATCAAACGGCTGCTTGCAGCAACATCCCAGTGGCTCTGTCATGCACCTGCAAACACAAATGGGACAAGGGAAACAGCTGTGTTTGTCCACACACCTTCCATGCTAATAAACAGAGACGCCTGATCATTTCCCCCTCTCTGATAAAGAGGAAGCAATGGGGTTTGTGGTCCCAGAATCTAGCTCAGTGCTGGTTTGTTTTGGGGTCCACTCCTCCCCCCCCCACCAACCTTGCTTATTGAATAAGATAACTTCTATTGTGCTTGTCCTTGAACCGCAGCAGCACCAAGCGAGATAACAGAATTTAAACCAGATAACAGAAACTCACACAAAAAATTCAGTACTCTTGGAGAGCCAGTGTGGTGTAGTGGTTAAGAGCGGTAGTCTCGTAATCTGGGGAACCGGGTTCGCGTCTCCGCTCCTCCACATGCAGCTGCTGGGTGACCTTGGGCCAGTCACACTTCTCTGAAGTCTCAAGTGCAATATTAATAACTTCCATTCGTGTTGACGCATTAAATGATTTACAGAACTACAAGTGAGGCACTCAGACTATACCCTTGTTCTTCCTGTGTGTGGCAATTATTCTGTCCTTGTAAAACATTATATGAGAGCTAGTGTGGTGTAGTGGTTAAGAGCGGTAGTCTCGTAATCTGGTGAACCGCGTTCGCATCTCTGCTCCTCCACATGCAGCTGCTGGGTGACCTTGGGCCAGTCACACTTCTCTGAAGTCTCTCAGCCCCACTCACCTCACAGAGTGTTTGTTGTGGGGGAGGAAGGGAAAGGAGAATGTTAGCCGCTTTGAGACTCCTTCAGGTAGTGATAAAGCGGGATATAAAATCCAAACTCTTCTTATTCTTCTATTTATAACCAGTAATCCATAAAGTTAATAATTAGGATTAGCAAAATGAAAACATTCACACTGAAGCATGAAACATATTAAAACATATTCTTTAAAAAAACAACCATTTGTGTAATACAAAACTGATATCAACGTATGTCGTTTGTGTTTTCAGCTCTCCATGGTACCGCCATACTTATTCCTATATAAATAGCAGCCTTTATGGCAAAATAAGCAACTCTCCGTCCACATACTGATTAGTGACTTGTAGCAGGAAACCCAGTTTCCTTTTCACACCACAAATTTTGGGAAACCTGTTTACTGATGGGGGGGGCTGCATTTTGTGCGTGAGATCACCCTGAATTTTGTTCCGAGACCAGAGCTCCTCACTTGTTTTCCCAATCTCTTCATTTCCTCTTGAATCTGGGGAATGAAGATGGGAGGAGGCGGGACTTCCTAGGAAGGAATTTCCGCAGTTTGGGTGCCACTGGTGAAAAGGCCCCGCCTTGCATAGTCACCCACTCAGGACCCATCCTCAAAGAAAAACAGGGATGTACACACAGAACATGGCAAGTCTTGTAAGTGAGCAGAGTAGTCAATGGCCCTACTTTATCTGACCTCTACTGTCTCCTCGAACAGGTGCACCTGAAGCCCCAGAGGTCATACCTAATAGCAGAACCCTCTCTGTGACTGAGGAGGACGCCTCAGAGGTGAGATGCTGCTATCCTTTTCTTAAAGACAAAAACAAAACCATGGAAGTGCCTGAAAGCCTTATTTCCTGACCTCAGGGCTTGGAATAGGTGCACTGACTCTGGTGCCTTCACACCAAAGGGAGAGTACTCTGTACATGCTCAGAGGAATTCACCCTTCTCCAGCCCCTTTCCTGGCGCTGAAGTGAAATGGCTCAAAGAGATAGATGAGGATGAGCTGGAAACAGCCTTGAGAGTGTTCCCTGCCCCGTAATTATTATTATTATGAGGGAGGTTTTTAAGCCTTTCCTTGGGTGTGTGGATCTAGCGTCCCTTCAAGTTGGTAGACCCCATAGTTCCATGGGAATTAAATATGGCATCAGTCTCAGATTTCAACTACTTGAACTTCTCCGTTTTGTGTTCCATTTAAAAAAAGAAAGAAATCATCTTTCTAGCTCTCGTGCTTCAAACTGTGTGGGCTGTGCCTGGTGAATCTCAGGGGAGGCCACTGAATAAGATTTCCAGTTGTCCGGAGTCAGGCTTCTCTGCCCTATATAGCTTTGTCTCTCCTCATAATCAGCAGAAAGAATAAATCATGCAAAACACTCACTGCGCTCGGCAGGAGACGGTGCTCCAGCCAACTGCCATCTCCTCAGGAGGCCCCCTCCAAGTGACGTAAAAATTGGGCCTTCAGCCTTGCCAATATTACCTTATTGGTTCCTATTGAATGCCTTACTTTTTCAACAAGACTTTTAAAATAGAGATTATTTTAACCCATTCCGTGTCCATGTTGCAGCTAAAACTTATATATATATATATATTGTAAATGGCTTTGGGGTGTTTTATGCCAGGAAGCGATTAACAGGAAGTTAGGTTGCAGAAACCAGCACAATTTAGCGTTTCCTCTTTTTTCTTTTTTTTTTTTGTACAGCCCCGCTGGCAAGGTGGCAGGCTGTGACTGTAAATAAGGCTAGCTAACATCCCAGGTGGGAGAACTCTCCCAAGGAGAGTGAGGGAGAGTGGTCACAGCAGGGCCTTAACAGTGATTCACCGCCTTTCCTTCCTCCCCAGATTGCGACGTGCACCAGCAAAAACGCCAACCCGGTGCCAACCATCAACTGGTACAAAGATGGCCGCTCTCTGAATGCTTCCACAGAACGCAATAAGGGTAAGGAAGCTGTTTTTCTGCTGTTGACTTTCCTTCGAGGACATGAGCTGTCTGAGAAAACATAGCTCTAGGTACATCCCTGACTGCCACTGCCGTTTTCAGTCTTACGTTCCTGACTGCCATTGAGCATCTTATGCCATCCTGAGGCTAATTTGGAATAAGTGTATAGACAAACAGGTGCTCTCTCTTATCCTTTCCTCAGGTTGCTCTGTGCTAGAGTGCTGCCTGTTTAAATTTATTTTCCCCCTTAAAATAGGCCTGCATCACTCAAAATATGCCTCTATTCCTGCAGAACCCTAAAACCACCCATTAAAACAAAACTGTGGGTTAAACCACAGAGCCTAGGACTTGCTGATCAGAAGGTCGGCGGTTCGAATCCCCGCGACGGGGTGAGCGTCCGTTGCTCAGTCCCTGCTCCTGCCAACCTAGCAGTTCGAAAGCACGTCAAAGTGCAAGTAGATAAATAGGTGCCGCTCCGGCGGGAAGGTAAACGGCGTTTCCATGCGCTGCTCTGGTTCGCCAGAAGCGGCTTAGTCATGCTGGCCACATGACCCAAAAGCTGTACGCCGGCTCCCTCGGCCAGTAAAGCGAGATGAGCTCTACAACCCCAGAGCTGGTCATGACTGGACCTAATGGTCAGGGGTCCCTTTACCTTTACCTTTACCACACAGCTGAAAACCATATAGCTGCTAAATCCTTAAACTGCGTGAAAGTTGCCATTTTATATACCGTGGTACCTCGGTTTTGGAACGTCTCCGTTGACAAACATTTCGGTTTTCAAACACGCCTCGGAAGTCGAACATGCAACATGGCTTCCCCTGAGTGCAACATTCTGAGGCCTAGCTGTTGGCTAATGAGTTTTTGGTTTTCGGATGTTTCGGAACTCGAACTGTCTTCCGGAATGGATTGCGTTCGAAAACCGAGGTACCACTGTATTTCTTTCAAATCGCCAAAATGATGCGTTGGAAAGTATCCTTGTGCTGCCCTGTTTCCAGAGTTCTCGCCTCCCCATGTACCCCTCGGCCAGCTGGCTTCACTCTCTGCATCACCTGTATACCTGTGCTCCTCCCCAGAGCTGTATGTCGTGTCACGGACAGTGAAAGAGGCGTCAGGGCTGCTCTCCGTCTCCAGCACGCTGTACCTGCGGGTAAACAAATCTGACAAGGACTCCAGCTTCCTCTGCCACGTCAGCTACGCAATGCCGCATGGAAAAGTTGGCACCGCAGAGTCGGACCCCTTCCACCTCACGTTGCACTGTAAGTTACGTGGGAATATTGGGAGCTTCTGTGGAGCATTCATCCTGTATGGTTTCAGGTGTGGTGGCCTTCAGTAAGCATTTTCCATGTGACAGTGTCAATGTTATCATTATTGCTTTATTAATTCCCTTCCAAACCACCGTTCCGAGGCGATTTACACATGTTCGTGTCCCTGCCCAAGTTTTAAAATCTCCTTTGGAGGCCTGCCTTTGATCCTCAGCGAAGGCCCAGTGGATGGCTGCAGGGCCTTTTTGGTGGTGGCCCGCAGACTGCAAAATGCCCTCCAGCAGCTTTCCTCTTTGACCTTCTTTTAGAGGTTCAGCCAGAAGGGGTCGGTGCCACCTGAGGGATAGGTCATTCGGGAGAACATAGGACTCTTAAGCTCAGGGTTGTAGATTTGAGCCCCACGTTGGGTGAAAGATGCTGGGGGGTGGGTGGGCTAGAGATGACTCTTGTGGTCCCTTCTAATTCTGCGCTTCTATGAAGACACCCGCCTTTTGGTTTTGCTTTTAAAATTATATTTGTTGCAAGCTGCTCAGAGGTTGCTAGTCAGGTAGAAGGTGCAGGATTACAAATATTGTTCAGAATAAATCTGTTCCGGCAGGCTTTTAATTTGCTTTAATCCTGGCTGAGGGCTTTGATGTATGACCTTAATGCTCCTGCTTCTAGGATCTTGCCGCGCATTGGTTCTAATTTTATTGTATCGTGGTCAGGCGTAGCTAGGTACTTAAAGGAATTGGTGCGCAGTCCCATGGCTCAAATTCTCTCAGCCTGGCGAGCCTCACAGGGTTGTTATGGGGATTAAAGGAGGAGGAGAAGGAGGAGAACCGTATAAACTACCTTGATCTCCTTGGAGAAAAAGGTGGGGTTATAAATGCAAGAAATAAGCAAATAAATACTGTGCAGCAGCAGGCTTACGAGATCTTTGGAACGTGCAGGAGAAACTCTTCCACAGACTGCAGAGATCTACGATTAATAGTTGTAATAATAATAACAATGCAGAAATAAAAAAAATTCCTTCCAGTAGCACCTTAAAGACCAACTAAGTTAGTTCTTGGTATGAGCTTTCGTGTGCATGCACACTTCTTCAGATTTATTTATTTATTTATTTATTTGTTTGTTTGTTTGTTTGTTTGTTTTGACTATGGCAGACCAACGCGGCTACCTATCTGTAACTGAAATACAGAAATAAATAGTCATGTGGTTTCAGTGTGACCCTCTTTCCTCAGACTTCACAGAGAACGTGCAGTTTTCTGTAGATTCCCCAGAGGTCATCAAGGAAGGGGATAATATCGAGTTGCAATGCCAGGCAGACGGCTATCCCCCGCCGGAGTACGTCTTTTACAAAATAAAGGTACTGTTGACCATGACGCATTATCCATGTCCAACCTCTTCCTTCCTGGGGGAAGGCAGTGGGGGTTTGAGACGATCTGTGTGTTTTGGTTTTATCTGCTGATATGAGTTGGAAATGAGGGACGCGGGTGGCGCTGTGGGTTAAACCACAGAGCCTAGGACTTGCCGATCAGAAGGTCGGCGGTTCAAATCCCCGTGACGGGGTGAGCTCCCGTTGCTCGGTCCCTGCTCCTGCCAACCTAGCAGTTCGAAAGCACGTCAAAGTGCAAGTAGATAAATAGGTACCGCTCCGGCGGGAAGGAAAACGGCGTTTCCGTGTGCTGCTCATGCGGCTTAGTCATGCTGGCCACATGACCTGGAAGCTGTACGCCGGCTCCCTTGGCCAATAAAGCGAGATGAGCGCCACAACCCCAGAGTCAGCCACGACTGGACCTAATGGTCAGGGGTCCCTTTACCTTTACCTTTATGAGTTGGAAAACAGGGACATCCTTTCTGACAGCAGTGGGCATGAAGTCACTTCTCCAGGCCTCAGGCTGGGTGGTGGTTGCCATTGCTGTTTCGCTCCAGATGAAACTGGCCTCCTGACCTTTTTTGGGGGGGACCTCCCCTTTTTGCCTCCCTTGCAAATCCAGAGTGAAGACACACAGGTAGACCTGGGGTCCCGCGCCAACGGAATCCTGAGCCTTCCGCACGTGACCAAGGCAGACGGCGGGACGTACCGGTGTCAGGTGCTGGACTTTGACAGCCCCAGTACCGTAGAGCTGGAGAAGGAGGTGACCATCTATGTCAACTGTGAGTGACCCATGGACTGCTGGGGGAGGGGGCAACAGGGCCTCGTGCTGGGAGACAGGTTGGTGGGGGATGACGGCAGTGAGAAAAGTAATCCTGACAACACCTTAGAGAAGAAGCAAAAATGGTGTAGAATTTGAGGAGAATGTACATAGCAGGGAGATGTACAACCAAACATACAGAGGAGAAACTTCCTCCAAACTACACAGCCAACCAGAGCACTCGCTGCTTCATGGAAGATCTTGCCAATCTGTCTGGTTGCCAAGCAACACCTCCGCACACGCCCTTCTTGGGTAGTTGACTATCACTGAGAATGGAATTAACCCCTTATATTACAAACTGAATGATCCCTGCTGTTGCACTTCCATCAAAACCCTGAGTATTGTCACCTCTCTCTCTCTCTCTCTCTCTCTCTCTCTCTCTCTCTCTCTCTCTCTCTCTCTCTCTCTCTGCCACCCTTCCCCCTGTTCCCACTTTAGATCTGGACCCCTTGGTTCTGAACCCAAACAAGACGGTGATGGCAAGATTGGGTGAAAACATCGAGCTGACCTGCTCTGGTACTGGCTCCCAGATGCCCACCTTGCTATGGAAGAAGGTGGGTGGAGGCGCCACACGCTTACAAAATAACGCATGAGCTGCGATCTAGCTCAGCATCGCCATTTGTTGCGATTAAACATCAGGTTTTCCTGGGGGAAAGTGGGGGAGCAAACGGAAGTTGGACTCATCTCCTTGCTCTCTTGCAAAGCACAAACTCCGCAGGTGCCGTGGGCGGGTTGTGATGGTTTCCACACGTCTCTCCCTATTGTCTTCATTCCTCTAGCGGCTTAACTCAGACCTTATCTCGTCTCGCAGAACTGTGTCTTTAAATTTGCAACTTGCAAGGCTGAAACGGCACTTCTCTCGAAAGGCGCAGCTAGCAGAACAAAGCCTAAATCTGCCCGCTCAAAGGAATGCAACGGTTCTCTTGCCCAGCTTCCCATAGTTGTAAATGGAGCCTGTGCAGGAAAACCACCCTGTTGGGTTGCAGACTGTCCTGCTGGTCATAAGGGTGGAAATGGCAGGCAGTCAGAAGTGATGAATCTCCAAATACCAGAGTCTTTTCAAAAGGCACCCTACCTGTGGGTTATCAGACCTGCTGCAACCACACTGAGGGATAGAAACTTGCATTTTAAGCGTAAGAATGGAGATGCTTGGGAAATTCATCTGGCGGTGGGTGGTGAGTCTAGGAGCAATCTCTCCGCCTGGTTTGTTTTTAATTGTACTTCGCCTTGTAGTTATTTATTTCATAAAATTTATATACCGCCTGATTGTGGAAAAAGCCTCAAAAGCGTTTTAGGAAAAAAAAGATAAAGCAATAACCTTATCACTAAAAGATTTGCAACCGTAATTTAAAACATACAGAAAGTTTAAACCGCAGTAGAGTAGAATGAAACAAATCAAAACTCCTACAAACTTTCTGGGTAGGCTTGTCTAAATATGAATGTCTTCCGAAAATCCTGCCCATTCACAAAGGCTCGAGGCAGGTGGCCCCACTTTCAGAAGTAATGATGATGGTTTAAGGTCATTTCAATTTCATTTAATTTCAATTTAATTAATTTTATAATGAATGTTTTTAGAATGTTGGATTATTTTGATTGTTGTTAGCCGCCCTGAGCCCAGCTTTGGCTGGGGAGGGCGGGATATAAATAAAATTTATTATTATTATTATTATTATTATTATTATTGTTATAATTATTATTATTATTTACGTCCGGCCTTTATCCCAAGTTGGGGTTCAATGTATGGCTTACAGCGTTTAAAAAGGGCGAGGCAACAAACCAGCTAAAAACAATCATTAAAATGCATTGGAACACATTTAGGACCAGCAGTTCAGATCCACTTTGCCTGGACAGCAGCTGAGTGAGCAGATCCCGTCTTCTCTCTGTTTGCTGAGCAGGGAGGTCTCAGGCTGCCGGATGACAAAGAGGGAGCTGGGCTAGCCTCCCTTGGGCGGGAATTGC
The DNA here is from genome assembly GCF_964234715.1 of Podarcis melisellensis. Classification (NCBI taxonomy): domain Eukaryota; kingdom Metazoa; phylum Chordata; class Lepidosauria; order Squamata; family Lacertidae; genus Podarcis; species Podarcis melisellensis. The sequence goes on along the minus strand of NC_138540.1, from coordinate 81,426,185 downwards.
ACCATTCAGACGCAGTCTCTTGTTTTTCCTCCCCCTTCCCCCTGCAGGGAAAGACTAAGGTGGGAGACGGCGAGACTTTGCCCCTGAGTTCACTGAACTACCACATGGCTGGCGGCTACACGTGTGAAGCCTCTGTGCCCAGCATACCTGGGCTGCAACGGACCCAGACGGTGGAAGTCGTGGTGGAAGGTAGGCTGGTTGAGGGGCGGCGGAAGCTAAGAAAAGAATCAGGCTGACGGCCCATAATACTCCAGCATCCTTTTCTCACAGTGGAGACAACCTGATGTTCAAGGGAAGCCTCAGAACAGGACATGTTATTTATCTGTCTTGATACATTCCTCCAAGGCGTTGTTGTTGTTTGTTGTTATTATTATTTATTAATTAAATTTGTAAACCGCCCTTCATCCATAGGGCTCAGGGCAGTTCACAACATAAAAATGCAAGGCAAAAGCACAAAATACAGAATAAAAACAACAAAGGACGCCCCCCCCCAACCAGTAACCTCCACCCCCTCTCACAAATATGTTTAAAAGGGTGTCAGACCTTAATTAGCCAAAGGCCTGGTTGGAGAGGGACATTTTTGCCTGGCTCCTAAAGGTGTATAGTGAAGGAGCCAGGTGGACCTCCCTGGGGAGTGCATGACACAAACAGGGAGCCACCACAGAAAAAGGCCCGTTGTCATCTTGCCACCCTCCAGACCTTTTGTGGAGGAGACAAATGAGGAAGGGCCTCAGAAGAGGGTCACAGGGTCCAGGGCAGTTCATGTGGAAAGAGGCAGTCCTGGAGGTATTGCGGTCCTGAGCCGTTCAAGGTGGCATGCGTGGTCCCCCCCCCCACAACAACCCTGTGAGGTAGGTTTGCCTGAGAGTCAGAAACTGACCCAAGGCCACACGGTGAGCTTGAATCCTTCCTTCCCAGTTTCTCTTCCAACTCTCATCCGTTGCCCTTTTAAAAGTGTTGTGGGGGGGGGGATTATTTGGTTTGTTGTTTTTCATATTTTTACTGCGTGCTTTGTGGTTTTGTGTTGTAATGTTACGTCGTGAACTGCCCTGAGAGCTGTAGATGAAGGGCGGCATACAAATTAAATAAGCATTAATAATATCAACCACCGCAACATGTACTGCACGAGTGACGCAGTCTTCCAGTCACTGCCATTCAGGCGTTGGTTGACTGCTTGGGATAGGCTTGGGCCTATGGCTGTGTCTCAGCCCAGCCTACCTCAAAGGGTTGCCGTGGCGATAAAAATGGGAGCTCCTTGGAGAAAAGGCCAAGATTAGGCAAATCTTGGACACAAATCGCGTACATGATTCTGTGAAAGGGGGACTGGGGACAACGTTTGCTGATGGGATTCCTTCCTTCCTTCCTTCCTTCCTTCCTTCCTTCCTTCCTTACTTAGCAACTTTCCAGGCCCTAAGACTATGAAGACCAGCTTGAAGGTGTATAGGCCATATTAGAAGCTCACTAGAATACATAGATGGATATAATTCATGCTGTTAGTCACGGAGAGAGGCTGGCTGGCATTTTCTGTGCATGTTGCAGAATCCATCCTTTTCCTCGGCCCAGAACTTAAAAGCCTTTGGGGGGCAGGGTTCATGTGCCCCCTCCTGGTTGTTATGTCCTGACTTCCTCCTCCTTCCCGAAAACAGGAACCCCGCAAGTGGAGCAGCCCCAGTCCACACGCCATTACCAGAGCCTGGGCCAGAAACTGACCTTTACCTGCTCTGCTTTCGGCTACCCTGAGCCAGAGATCAAGTGGAGCGTCACTGGGGAAGAGGTGAGTCCAGCGCGAAGAGCTTTGTCGGGGAAACGCAGGCGACCAGCTGGTGAGGATTGTGGAGCAATTGTAGCACCCTACAGGGACGCTGGGGACGCGGGTGGCGCTGTGGGTTAAATCACAGAGCCTAGGACTTGCCAATCAGAAGGTCAGCGGTTCAAATCCCTGCGACAGGGTGAGCTCCCGTTGCTTGGTTCCTGCTCCTGCCCACCTAGCAGTTCGAAAGCACGTCATTTCAAGTAGATCAATAGGTATCGCTCCAGCGGGAAGGTAAATGCCGTTTCCGTGCGCTGCTCTGGTTCACCAGAAGTGGCTTAGTCATGCTGGCCGCATGACCCAGAAGCTGTACGCCGGCTCCCTCGGCCAATAAATCGAGATGAGTGCCAAAACCCCAGAGTTGGCCGCGACTGGACCTAATGGTCAGGGGTCCCTTTACCTTTACCTTACAGGGGCGCTGGACCTTCCCCTTCACCCTACTCTGGGCCTGAGGGCACAGAGGTTTGCAGAGTGTGTTTCTGCTGGATTTCTTGGGAGCTGGTCAGGTCTTTCTCAAATGAGGCCATTGGCCGCAGATCAGCTTCCCTCAAGGGTGTGTGAGTGTGTGTGTGTGTTGGGTCTCTTCTTTTGATTCTGTGGAGCAGACAATTTGCTGCCTTAGGCCAGAGTGCTTTGTTCCCACGTGGCTGGCAGTGCAGTGTGCAGCTCACCCCACAGATCACAAGGAGACCTGACAGAACTGCTTGGGGGCCCCCTATTCAGCACCTGTGCCCCAAAACGAACCCAGATAATCCCCTGCAACATCCTGGAGCTGAAAAGCAGGCTTGCAAGGGGTTCATTAGTGGGTGAGTCAGCGTCTGCAGGATTCCCTGCTGGAAGATGATTCGCAAACCGCTGTTTTTAGGGGTCCTTCTCTCCCCCACACCCTTGCCTGCTGATACCCAGCTGCTCTCAAGCTGTCAAGCTGGGGGAAGTGGACTCCCTGGGTGGCCTCTTTGTGCGCCGAGATGAACAGAGGGAGTGGGCAGGGGCTGCGAGAAAAAGCCCAAGGCCACGAGTAGACACAGAAGAGCTGTCTCTGCTGTGACTTCGCCCCAGTCCGCCCCCTCACCACCAACACGCAAGGCACACTGGGAATTGTAGTTCACAGGACAGCGCTGAGAATTCTCCCTTCGTTTTGTGAGGATTCCTGTTTGTCCATCTCCCCTATACAGTCATACCTTATGTTAAGTCCGCTTCATGTTACGTTCTTTCAGGTTACGTCCCACGGCGACCCGGAAGTACCAGAAAGGGTTACTTCCGGGTTTCGCCGCATGCGCAGACGCGCAAAATGACCTCACATGCATGCGCAGAAGCAGCAAATCGCAACATGCACAGATGCGCCACTGCGGGTTGCGCTCTTTTCATGTTGCGGACGGGCCTCCAGAACGGATCCCGTTTGCAGCCAGAGGTACCATTGTACAGGGCTGCCTTCAGAAGTCTTCCATAGCTTGTATAGTTGCTTATCTTATAGTTATGCAGGTTTGGGGACACATATTGGCCAAAGTAAGCTGTAGTTCTGCCCTTGGGCATCCTTGCAACAACCTTGCGAGGTAGGTCAGTATTTGTAATGAGGTCGGATCCAACATTGCACACGTCAACCTGGTTCTCAGCTGAGTCTCTTGACCCCTGCTCTGCAGCAGCAATCTTGACTGCTTTCATTGTAGCTCCTGCATGGAGAAAGGCCTCTGTCATCCCAACTCACCTGTTCAGGTAGAAACAAAGGTGTATCAGGTGCGAGGCAGAGAGCTGGGCATGGAGAGAGACTCCGTCCCATGCGAAATGCTGCCATTCTTTGCTTCTCTCTTCCCAGCCATCTGCGAGGACCTTTGGCAACAGAGTCGTCAGCGAATTGTCGGTGGAGGTGACCCCTGAACTGGCCCAGAACGGGGTCACGTGCTGGGCAGAGAACGAGCACGGCAAGGCCGAACAGACGTTCCTGTTACAGATGGGTGAGTGTCCACAAAGGGAAGTGCAGGACCTTTCACCCTTTCGCTCCAGACGCCTCTGCTCATCTTTGTTCGCAGATGACTTGTAGTAAATAGTCCAAGCAGCAGCATAAACCAGGGTCCGAATTAAGAAGTGTTCATTGCACGATTGCAATTTAACCTGCGTGGTTTTTAAAATTTAAGTGGCAGCAGTAATGGTCGTGGGAAGAGCAGGATTGCCTCCCCAAATGCTCACCACGGCCTTCTCCTCACCCCATACCGCTACCTATCCAGAAATCACAGGATTGTAGAAGGGACCCCAATGCAGGAATCTCAACTAAAGAATCCATGATCAAAGCCTCCTCCCTCCCACAAGCTGCTGTCCCAATCCTGACAGCCGCTACCGACATCTTTAAAAGCCGGCCATGTTAAATTGCAGTCGTGCAATTAATTACATGCTCAGTTTGGCTCTGGCTTAAATTGGTTCTGGGGATGCCCAAACCCTTCAGATGAGTGGAGGTTTCTGGCCCAGGTGTGGTGCTTAGTCATTTGCAGCGCTTAGGCTTCTTTCTCCCCCCCCCCCCCGGGCTGGGCAGGTGTAGACAGGTTGGCAGGGAAAGGGAGCACATGGCAGTGGTTAGACAACCACAGACATCGGTTGAGGCCACTGCAAGGTGTGTTTCCCCCCCTTTCAGTAGGTCTGCCTCTCAAATTACCGTATTTTTCGCACCATAGGGCACATCGGACCATAGGGCACACCCAGTTTTTAGGGGGGGAAATCAAGAAGAAGAAAAAATCCCCCCCAGCCCCAAAGAGCAACGTACAGGCTGCACACAACCTCTCCCTGCCAGAGGGGTTGCGCACAGCTATGGAAGAAGGCAAGGCAGCGAGCGGGATGGATCCCGCTCGCTGTTTTGGCTTCCCCTTTAGTCCCGTGCAGCCTCTCCTTGCCGGGAGACTGCACAGGGCTAAAGAAGCCATAGCCCCGTGCAGCCTCTCCCTGCCGGAGGGGTTGCGCGCGGCTATGGCACAAGCTTGCATTCGCTCCATAGGACGCACACACATTTCCCCTCAATTTTTGAAGGGGGAAAACTGCGTCCAATAGAGCGAAAAATACGGTATTAATCTTTGCATTTAAACCAGTTGTGGGGACCTGGTGTGTGACGATGGGTCTCTCTGTGAAAGCATGCTCTTGGCATGCCTTGAGCCAGGACCAGAAAGGGGTTTGCATTGAACCTGCTGCTAAAACTGAGAGTTTCCCTCTCCGTATTAGCCAGGAGTTCAATGCGCACACCTCCCCAGTTCTGGAGGAAGCTGCGCTCCCAATGCCCAGTCGCCAGTTTAAAAATCGAAGCCGTCAAGTGCACAGCCTCGTGGGTAAACTGGTCCTAAGCTGATATGTGGGATAATCTTGTGAGGAGGGGTGTTGCAATTTCTGTGCAGGTTCCCTATCTTTGGTGGGGAGGGCATTTGTGCGCAGGGGTTGTGGACGTTAGGGTTTGACTTGACCCCTAAACAAACCTTCCCCAATCTAGCGCCCTCCAACATTTTGGACTACAAATCCCATCAGGCTCCTAGTCCAAGGCCATCTGGGAGGGGACACCAGGTTGGGAAATGACCCTAGGAGATTTTCCCATGGCTGCGTGAACTCTGCACAAAGTCACAACCCAAAAGTGTGCGCTTAGGAAGGCTCAGTTCTGCCGCAAACGTCTTGCAAGGTGTGTGTTTACTCCTGCGAAAACATGCCTAGGTCCTTCCTCTGCTAGGCCACGGATGGGGCAATACTTCTCATTCCTGGAGCAACAGAAATTGTACTCAGCTTCCTCCTCCTTCACCCAGCATCTACGATTTCGCCATACGTTGCCTGTATTCTTTCAACAGCCATCTCTCCTCCCCGCACCTTCCCAAAAAGGGAACAAAACAAAGGTGCTTGTTTTTATTTAACTGCCCAACAAGCCCCTTGGAACGGAAAAAAACGTACAAAGCCGTTTCACAACAACACGGGGGCACTGCAGAAAGGGAGAGCCTCTCTCGTGAAATCCAAGCACTAGTGGGCCGGGCAGTTACAGAATCGTAGAGTTGGGACCCCAAGGTTCATCCAGTCCAACCCCCTGCAAGGCAGGAATCTTAGCTAAAGTACCGTATTTTTCGCACCATAGGACACACTTTTTCCCTCCTAAAAAGCAAGGGGAAATGTGTGTGCGTCCTATGGAGTGAATGCAGGGGGGAGGCAGGAGGGAAAAGCCCCCAAGAGCCGCACACAAGCTTCGTGCGCTCTTGCGGGCTTTTCTCCAGGAGGGAGAAGGGACTGACTGGCCGCATCATTCCCTTCTCCCTCCTCGGGGAAAAGCCCCCAAGAGCGGCGCCCTCTTTAAAGGCTGTGCGGCTCCTGCGGGCTTTTCTACGAGGTGTGGGAATCCCCCCACCTCCCAGAAAAGCCAGGAGAAGCCGCACAGCCCCTTTAAAGAGCGTGCGGCTTCTGCGGGAGGTGGGGGAAGCTGCAGCATATTCCCTCCTCCCGGGCTCCCTTTGAAGTGGCAATGTGGGAGGGGAGCAGCTTACACTCGTGTAAGCAGCTCCTCTCCCACTTTCCTGCTTCAAAGCAACTACGGAGGAGGGAAGGAAGGGGACCATGCATCCTCTGCTGGTGAATGCAGCGGATTCCCTCCTCCTGGGCTCCCTTTGAAGCAGCAAAGTGGGAGGGGAGCAGCTTACACTCATGTAAGCAGCTCCTCTTCTCCCACTTTCCTGCTTCCAAGTGGAGGGAATCCACTGCAGTTGCGAGCAGAGGATCCATGGCTCCGCTTCCTTCCCTCGAAGCAGGGTGCGGGGATGCAGGGGGGAAAGAGGGCAGGAAATAGATGCCGGGCAGGAAGACACAACCACACTTTGACCACTGGAAAGTCCATCTCAGCCTCCCCAGATTTCCACTGAGACGGCCAGGCTAATCTCGATGGCCATAAGTCAGGGTCAGCATTATTAACTGGACTTAGATAAGCCATGGTTCCCTTTCCTACCCTCCTCTGAGGCTCGATTTAAAGCAGAAAAGCAGACAGGAGCCGCCCGCTTTGCTGCTTTAAATAGTTTAGTGCAACATTTGATTCAGAATATTTTTTTCTGTATCTTCCTCCTCTAGAAACTAGGTGCGCCCTATGGTCAGGTGCGTCCTATGGAGTGAAAAATACGGTATCCATGACAGATGGCCGTCCAAACTCTGCTTAGAAACCTCCAAGGAAGGAGAGCCCACCAGCTCCCGAGGGAGAACGTTTCACTGCCGAACAGCTCCTACCGTCAGAAAGTTCTTCCTGATGTTTAGTTGGAATCTCCTTCCTTGTAACTTGAATCCATTGGTTCGAGTCTTACCCTCTAGAGAAGGAGAAAACAAGCTTGCTCCATCCTCCATGAGATATTCCATTGAGATATTTGAAGATGGCTATCTCCTCTCAGCCTCCTCTTTCCCAGGCTAAAAATACCCAGCTCCTTCAACCATTCCTCATCAGGCCTTGTTTCCAGACCCCCTTTTTTAAAAAAAAGTTTTTTATTAACAATTTCAATATAACAAAATATGAAAACATATCATATTCATTATTTTTCCCCTTTTTTCCCCCACCTCCCCATCGAACCCTGCCTCCTTCCCCCCCCGAGACTTCCCTCAGCTCCTCTCTCTGATTTATCGACACATATTATTCTCTGCATACTGTTAAATTGTATAAATCCTTATATTATCTGTCTACTATGTTAACAATCACTTGGGACGCGGGTGGCGCTGTGGGTAAAACCTCAGCGCCTAGGACTTGCTGATCGTATGGTAGGTGGTTCGAATCCCCGCGGCAGGGTGCGCTCCCGTCGTTCGGTCCCAGCGCCTGCCAACCTAGCAGTTCGAAAGCACCTCCGGGTGCAAGTAGATACCTTCCCCAGCGGGAAGGTAAACGGCGTTCCGTGTGCTGCACTGGCTCACCAGATGCAGCTTGTCACGCTGGCCACGTGACCCGGAAGTGTCTGCGGACAGCGCTGGCTCCCGCCCTATAGAGTGAGATGAGCGCACAACCCTAGAGTCTGGCAAGACTGGCCCGTACGGGCAGGGGTACCTTTACCTTTACCTATGTTAACAATCAATACATCTGTGTATGTTTATTCAAAACCTGCCAAGGAGTCCAATTCATTTTGTTGTCTTTTTAAGTAATTTGTATAAAGTTCCCATTCTTCTTTGAAGTCACAGTTGTCCTTATCTCGCAGTTTGCATATCAGTTTAGCCAGTTCTGCATAGTTCATCCATTTCTCTTGCCACTCTTCTTTTGTCGGGGTTTCCTCATTCTTCCATCCTTGTGCTATCAAGACTCTAGGCCTGGTTTACCAGGCCCTTGATCGTCTTGGTCACCCTCCTCTGCACACCTTCCAGCTTGTCAATAAAGTATTGTACTTGGGCAAAAAAAATGAGAGGCACAAATACAAGATGGGTGACACCTGGCTTGAGAGCAGTACATGTGAAAAGGATCTAGGAGTCTTGGTTGACCACAAACTTGACATGAGCCAACAGTGTGACGCGGCAGCTAAAAAAGCCAATGCAATTCTGGGCTGCATCAATAGGAGTGTAGCATCTAGATCAAGGGAAGTAATAGTGCCGCTGTATTCTGCTCTGGTCAGACCTCACCTGGAGTACTGTGGTTCTGGGCACCACAGTTCAAGAAGGACACTGACAAACTGGAACGTGTCCAGAGGAGGGCAACCAAAATGGTCAAAGGCCTGGAAACGATGCCTTATGAGGAACGGCTAAGGGAGCTGGGCATGGTTAGCCTGGAGAAGAGGAGGTTAAGGGGTGATATGATAGCCATGTTCAAATGTATAAAAGGATGTCACATAGAGGAGGGAGAAAGGTTGTTTCCTGCTGCTCCAGAGAAGCCGACACGGAGCAATGGATCCAAACTACAAGAAAGAAGATTCCACCTAAACATTAGGAAGAACTTCCTGACAGTAAGAGCTGTTCGACAGTGGAATTTGCTGCCAAGGAGTGTGGTGGAGTCTCCTTCTTTGGAGGTCTTTAAGCAGAGGCTTGACAACCATATGTCAGGAGTGCTCTGATGGTGTTTCCTGCTTGGCAGGGGGTTGGACTCGATGGCCCTTGTGGTCTCTTCCAACTCTATGATTCTATGATTCCTCCTTAAATTGTGGTGCCCAGAACCGGATGTGGGAGTCTTTTGGTCCTCTGAATGATGAAAGGGATAAGGGGAAGTAGGGATTTGGGTGCAGGCTGAGCGACTGCAAACCGCAGCAAGAGTTCACCCTGTACCTTTGCTAACGTACCTGTCTCTCTTTCCAATCAGTTGCGCCGACGACGTCTGCTTCTCCAGTCCCAGCAGGTAAGTCCCTCTTTGCCTCCCTCCTTCTCCATTCTCTTCCCGCCCCGCTGCCCCCAGACTCTGCACTGCTATGACAGTGGGTGGGCAGGGTGGGCAGTGACAGCACAGCTTAGCTGGGTGGGCTTGCTGACAGTTCAGGTGGCTAACTGCTTTTTCCTTCTCATGCATGCTGCCTCAGGGAACCCCGAGCTCCGGACAGGTGGGTGTTTGAGGATGAGAAGGCAGGGCAAGAGTCACATGCACAATTGCCCTATGGAAAGGGTAGAGACAGGACCTTTTGGGTGGCGGCTCCCTGTATGCGGAACTCCCTGCCCCAAGAAATCAGGCTGCCTTCTTCTTTATTTGCATTCAACCAAATAAAGGAAACAGCCTTAAAAATAATGACAATTCCCTTTAAACAAGCTTTCGAGTCTGTTGCTGCTTAAAGGTATCAGTTGTCTATGCTTGTCTCTGCGGTTTTCACTTTTTCGCCGCCGTTTTTAAGCTCGATAATTTATGTCTTAACAGTTGGGTCCCTTTGGCTTTTCTGCTTGCTTTGATACTCACAAGTCTCTTTGAGCAACTGCTCCGTGAAGAGGAAGTAATGGCGTATAATCCCTTGGGGGGGGGGTTGAGGAGGAGCCTAATAATAATAATAATAATAATAATAATAGGTATTCTGGGTTTGACTTATTTCCACTTCTCCCTCCCCACGCGAGGGGAAAAACAGGCGAAATAAAAGACGGAAAGACGGAAGCTTTTCGTGGAATCTCTTTCCACCACAGAAAGATCGGAATAGATTAATTTCCCAGATGTTTTTGCTTGCAGGTTTCCTTGGCTTTCAAGTGGAATAAGGTCAGGGAAGGTTCATTGTGTGTAATTTCAGAGCTCAGAAATGCTATCCAAGTTTGAAGTAGTACATGATTCACTTACCACAGTTTATTTCTCCCTGAGGTTTTGGGTTTTACTGGTTTTTTAAAAAAATCCAAGATTTCAGTGGTGTGTGTGTGTGTATAACGCACCACATGAATAAGTGTGGCCTTGTGCTGTTGGTGTCCTGTGGCTGAAACTAAACCGTGGAGCGAGTTTTTCCTCAGGTTCGAGTCCCTAGCTGTTGTTGGACTACAACTCCCATCATCCCTACCTAGCAGGGGTCAGGGATGATGGGAGTTGTAGTCCAGCAACAGCTTAAGAACCTGAGTTTGAGAACATGGCTAGACCTATAGAAACTGCCTTTGGCTCCTCTTCCTCCCGCACTCCAGCACAAATTCTGAGAATTGTGGTTTTGCCCCACCTCCTTCAGAATAACAGTTCCCATGGTTCCCTGGGGAAGGTCCAGGGCAGATAAAAATAAAGCAGCTCTGCACGTGGCACGTAGTTAAACTCTGGAACTCGCTGCCTCAGGAGCCAAGCAACTTGGATGGCTTTAAGAGGCAAATTCATGGGGAGGATAAAGGCTATGATTGGCTACTAGCTGCGATGGCTGTGCTCTGCCTCCACAGTAAGATTCCTTGTAGATCTGCTGCAAAATGTAGCTTTTATGGTGTTTCTTGTTTTAATGTTGTACACCGCCCTGATGCATTACAAAATGGCAGTGTTGAAATAAATAAATAAGCAAGAGATCTCTACTAGCAAATCCTGATCTACATTCATTCGTTCTTCATTCATTCCCTGACCAACCTTCTGACCTGCTTTAAATGGCCAGAACACAAAGTACCTGTTGGAATAGTAACAATTGACTGTAACCCTCCTGTAATTTTATGAGAAGTCATGGGGTCCTTCAAAATGGCCCTCCTGTTCGGCATTAGTAGTGATCAGAACTACAGATGAACTACGTGTGTGTGTGTGATTTTCTGTAATGAGTATTGAGTTTAAATGGCATTGTTATAATTGTCAGGAATGCAGTTTCCTGTTCTCGTTACAAGCTGAACAACATTGTTGTTGATCTTATTAATGATACAGTTGTACCTCAGGTTACATACGCTTACGGTTACATACACTTCAGGTTACAGACTCTGCTAACCCAGAAATAGTACCTTGGGTTAAGAACTTTGCTTCAGGATCAGAACAGAAATCGTGCAGTGGCGATGCAGCGGCAGTAGGAGGCCCCATTAGCTAAAGTGGTGCTTCAGGTTAAGAACAGTTTCAGGTTAAGAACGGACCTCCGGAACAAATTAAGTACTTAACCCAAGGTACCACTGTAATATGTATTTCATTTATACGTATTATAACAGTAAATACATAGCAGCAAAAAGTAAATAAAAATGTTATTGAATAATACTGTTATTGCGGCACGTTTAACAACAGACGTTTCTCTGGTGAACCGCTCTGTGATCTTGCGATGCAGGGCTGCATTTAAATCTAATAAATAACAACAACCACAACAACAACGCTTTAAAAGCAACAACAAAGTTTTTATCTGTAGCAGCGAACAAAAATGTGGGTAGAAAAATGGTACCGCTGTTCAGGTGGTCCTTCCCAATCTTTGCCAGACAGAAGCGGGCTACAGGCAAGGAGGCTGGGGAAGGATCTGGTGTCTGCAGGGCCTCAAACCTCCCTTCACTTTTTCTGCTTCCTTCCCTCCAACAGTGGACGGGGAACAGAGCCAGGGCGGCAGCACCATCGCCGTGATTGCCGTCTGCGTCTGTGTCTTGCTCCTTCTCCTCATCGTGGGCTTCTTCTACTTCATGCAGCGCCGCGGCCAGCTGCCCTGCGGCGGAGGCGAGAAGAGATCTTTGTAAGTAATAATCATAATAATAAATTTTACTAATACCCCGCCCTCCCTGGCCAGAGCTGGGCTCAGGGCAGCTAACACCAATAAAAACACCGTAAAAACATAATTGGGGGGGGGGAACCCAGTTTAAAATACAATTTAAAATGCAGCCTCATTTTTAAAGTATCCGATAAATCAAGACCATAAGGGGAGGGAAGACATAAGGGTCAGACTGAGTCCAAACCAAAGGCGAAGCGGAACAGCTCTGTCTTGCAGGCCCTGCGGAAAGATGTCAAGCCCCGCAGGGCCCTGGTCTCTTGTGACAGAGTGTTCCACCAAGTCGGGGCCAGTACTGAAAAGGCCCTGGCCCTAGTTGAGACCAATCTAACCACCTTGTGACCTGGGACCTCCAAAATGTTATCATTTGTGGAGCTTAAGCTCCTATGCGGGGCATACCAGGAGAGGCGGTCCGGTAGAAGGCTTATGCTACAACCCTTCATTCTTGCTAAGTCCAAACGGTGCCACACTTTTTTTAAAAAAAAACCTACCTGCCAGCTCAGAGGTCTATGCAAATCTGGTTCACTTTATGCTCATGCGCAATTCAATGTAGACAAACCAGTGGCCTCTGGTTCTGTATATGTGGGTGTTTTGTTGGCATCTGTCTGTCTCGAGAGACAACAGAGGGGTCCTTCGGGGGCGACATAAAAGCATTGCATTAGCAGCACCTAAGCGACAACTCCGGAGTGCAAGCCTGGGCAGTGTGCATGGCATGGAGGTCCTGGGCTGCCCCAATGATATGACCACCCCCACCCCCTCGGCCTCGCTGATGTGGTCCAAAGGAAAGCAGAGCAAGGCGCTGGGCACCGGCTGAGCTGCAGTAGTTACTGGAAGGAGGCGTGCAAGGCGCCATCCAACCGCCTTAGGGTTTCCACTCCGGATTTGTGTAGGGTTTACTGCTTAGCCCTTTCGTAGCCAGCATGGTGTAGTGGTTAAGAGCGGTGAACTCTTAATCTGGTGAACCAGGTTCGCGTCTCTGCTCCTCCACATGCAGCTGCTGGGTGACCTTGGGCCAGTCACACTTCTGTGAAGTCTCTCAGCCCCACTCCCTCACAGAGTGTTTGTTGTGGGGGAGGAAGGGCAAGGAGAATGTTAGCCGCTTTGAGACTCCTTTGGGTAGTGATAAAGCGGGATATCAAATCGAAATTTCTTCTTCTTCTGAAGATATCCTGCAAGACAGTGGAGTTTTAGGATCAGAGTTTCCCTTCACTTCCAAGGTGGCCATTGATAGATGATAGATAGATAGATGATAGATAGATAGATAGATAGATAGATAGATAGATGATAGATAGATAGATAGATAGATAGATAGATAGATAGATAGATAGATAGATGATAGATAGATGATAGATAGATAGATGATAGATAGATAGATGATAGATAGATAGATAGATAGATAGATAGATAGATAGATAGATAGATGATAGATAGATGATAGATAGATAGATAGATAGATAGATAGATAGATAGATGATAGACAGATGATAGATAGATAAATAGATAGATAGATAGATGATAGATAGATAGATAGATAGATAGATAGATAGATAGATAGATAGATAGATAGATACCCCCCTTTTTATATGTAAATCTTCGCCCGCCTTCCCTGGGCTGCAGAGCCATAAATGGATGAAGGACTGGGGAGTTGTGCCGTGTGGGGTGGGTTCGGGGAGAGGCTGGACGTAACCGTACCCTGTTGGCTTTCTTGACCACCTGTTCCCGGAATGTGGCGCTCAGATATATCTGTTTCCTCCTCTCGCCAGGACCCCCAAGGAAGGGAACCCTGACGACACCGTGGTGGAGATGAAGACGGACAAACGGAACGAGCAGACGGGGCTCTTGAGCCCTGGGGGCGGCGGGGGCGGTGGGGCAAATGAGGTGAGGAATGGAGGAGAAGTCGGACGACAGTAACCCTGCTCACTGAGCTTGGGGCAAGGGGTTCTCCCTGTTTCTTGAGGGTGCCAGGAATCGTAGCTCGGGAGGCCTCGAGAAGGTGATTTGTATGCAGAAGGTCCCTGGCAGCGTCTCCATCTGGGGCTGGGAGAGACCCCTGCCTGAAATCCCACCTGCCGGTCTGTGTGGACAGCACTGAGCTGAGTGCGAATCAGGCGGTTTCCTACTCCTTTTGCAGACCTGGGGCGAAGCTGGGGCCTGCTTTGAGGAACAGGGCTGCGTACATCTATTTAAAGCACATTTAAAACTTTGAGCCCCTGACACCAAGGTGGGGTGAGGGGGGGTGGATGGTGATGGGAAAATGAATTATCTGTGGGGTTGAGTGTAGGTATGTTTGAACATTTTTAAGGGTTGTATGAAATGTATGTTTGCATGTTTGTATATTTGCAATATGTGTGTATTAATGCTGAATTATTTTAACAATAAAAACTTTTCAAAACAAAAACTTTGAGCCCCGCGTTGGGCAAAAGATTCCTGCATTGCAGAGGTTTGGGCTAGTTTGCCCTGAGGGGGTCCCTTCAAACTCTGTGATTCCATGAAAACATATTCTGCCCCCCAAGAATCCTGGAAACGGTGGTTTGCTACTGGGAATTGTAACACAGCGAGGGCTAAGCTACCGTTTCCAGGATTTCCTTGGTGCGGGGATGTGCTTTCAATCACACGGTTACAGCCTGTGTCTCTGTGGCAGGACTGCAATGGGTCCCCTAGGGAGAAGGCTGGGGGGTGGAACTGAGTGGAAAGTCTGGGGCGCAGACTCCCTGTTTCATTCTCCCTCTCTTTCCAATCCTGTCTCCCTGCAGTGCTGAGAGCAAGCCTGGAGTTGCCTTCTTCCAGAGGATCTGCCTCTTGCCTTCTCTGCACCACACAAACCACGGGGCAAAGAGGACGCCAGGGCTGGACTGTGCGAGGGGAACCCGGTCCCTCCGGGGCCCTTCCTTCTCCCAGGGCAGGGGAGCCTCCTTCCTTGCGTCTGGACTTCTTTATTTTTTTGTGCAAATGGGCTGAGGTGAGGGGGTTGTGCTGCCGCCGCTACTACTTCTTCCTCCTTGAAACGCCTGATTGTTATTATTGTTCTTGTAATTATTTTTGAAGAAACTGACACTTGCCCGGACCCCTCTGGCGTCGCACCAGCGACACACAGGCCCCTGTCTCTCCACACACCGGTTTTTTTGCTGACTTGCGGACCTGAACCAAGCCCACACGTGCACTTATGTCCTGAACACGGCAACACGGCCTTGGAAGAAAATTCACACAAGCTGACTGGCCCCTTTTTGCTGGCACACGACTGTTAGCCACTTGTGGTCTGAAAGGACCCGCTTTTCGTAAACCTTCCCACCCCCACCCCGTCCGCTTAGTCGCTTGGAGGCGATTCTCGCTCGCCATAGGTGACCAGGCTAGCGGTGTCTGTCTTTTGCCATTGGGCAAGGACATGTGGACACCTATATTCCTGCACACACTTCTTCTTTATCCTCCATGTGAAGCATGCAGTGTGAGTGAACACATACAGGCACACACTTGTTTCGTCATGCATCCACACCCCCACACCCGCTGAGCATGCAGTCGGGAAGTCGTGCGAAGACTTGCCAAGTTGACACGCTCCCCACATGCATGTGGATGTGTCTGTCCATACATTAACATGTTCGTCTCTGTGTATGCACCCAAGGCTTTGCAAATTACGTGTGGGCATCGTAGCTGAGTATTAATTTCTACTAGACAGCCCCGAAGTCCACTCCACAATAACAGCACAAACAGCATCCTATGCATTTATCAGCACAGAAACTGTCTGATGAAGTGATATCAGGCTGCAATTCTGTATATACTAAGCTCCATTTATCTCAATAATGCTTGCTTCTCAGTAGATCATGCTGTCACGCTTTTATCTAGGTTGACAAACACATGGCATCTTTTTTTAAAAAAAATTCCTTTCAAGTTGTGATTCATTCCACAGCTTCTGCCTGTTTTTGTCTCCTTCAGATTCATAGGGTTGTTCTTCACACACACACACACACACACACACACACACACACACACACACTCTTATTTTCTGGCACCAGACCTCAAAATACAGGAAAACTTTGGGTTTGGCTAATCAGTTACTTGTTTTTAATTTTCTGACTGAGGAGTTTTAGTACAAAATTGAAGAGCGGAGGGGCAGTTTTTGAAAGAGGACTTCTATGGCCGCTTGAAAACCAAATCTTTTTTTGGTGGCCTTGACTGCGGGATCTACCTGGGGGGTTTGTTCCTTTGAAGTCAGCAGTAAAACTAGATAGTTACCCAACTTTAAGAGAGTCAGTCTTCAGCCAGCCAAGGTTCAACTTTCATTTAGGAATGTGTACAATCTCACAAAGAGGTGTTTATTCTGTTTAAACTGCTGGCCTGAAGTAGAAATCCCATCAGTTAAGAAAACAATTTCCCTTCTCTTAATGAGCGCAAGCAAGGATCTCTGACTCTGCCGTCCTGCTTGCTCACCCACCCATCCTCCCACCCTCCTGTTTTTAGTTCTGGATTCTTGGCTTGACACAGTTGATCTGCATAGATAAGAACAAGCACTGCCCTACAGAGAAAATCTCTCTGCTCCATACATTTTTTTTTTAAATGCAGCGAATATGTCAGTAGTAAAATTTGAAAGCCTCCTTATCACTTAGTCGTAGAATTTGAAAGCCTCGTTATCACTTGCCAGAGGGAGAGCCTTTTGCCACAATTGCTCTGCTGTGTGGTTTTATGGAAGCCTTATGCATGTGTGCCCACACACACACACACACACACACACACACGTGTGTGCTCACCCCATAATAAAAACAGCTGCCACCCACATACATTTCTTAAGTATATTTGTGTTTCTAGCACATTCACAAGCCAGCTGATGGGCATATTAAAGCAGCCAACTTCTGGAACCAGGCTACCCCTTTTAAACAACCGTTTGATTTGCAGCAACAAGTAAAGGAGAGTGTTTAGGGCACCACGCCACGGAAAAGAAATAGAAGAAAAGCTTTGCTTGCAGATTTCTCCTGCAGATCAATACTCCATTGCAGCAGCCCAGGCCGGTTTGGGTGTGCTTGTTTCCCTGCCGTAGTTACACGGCTGGCAACCTCGCAGCATGCCGGTGCCAGATAAAGCATGCCAGCAAACACACCCACACACCCAATGCGGAATAGGCGCACAGGTTCCCAATCAGTTGCGTCAGGATCTTCCTTTTTTAAAAATCTCTGTTCCCGAAGGCTGGCTATTGGAGAGCGTTTCCCTCCCTCTCTGCATCTCCCTATGCAAAATGTTCCCATCCCTAAAGGCAGCCTTTAGGGTTTGACAGTGGGGCCTTGCCACCAAAGTTAGTGTGGCTTCTAGGCAGCTTTCGACGGCCGCCATCTTTCTCGCAGATTCAGCAGCGAACCTGTGCCTGCGTTCCCTTCTCTGTGTACACATCCACACGCCACTTCTGACGAGAGTGAGTGGTCCCCTGGGATTTGAGCTCCCATCATGTCCAGCCAGGGATGATGGGCCTTGCAGGTCTACAGCCTCACCCTGCCTTAACGTTTTTCCACGCACAAGGAAAAAACCACGGCAGCTGGAGAATGGGCGACAAATGCCCCCAAACACCCGAGTCTTACCACTAGGCAGCCACTCCCATTTCGTCTCCGTCCGTGCTCTCGTCGTTCACCACCCCTACCTACAGGGGGCGTCCTGATCTCTTGGCGTCCTGATTTTCTTCATTGAAATGCATTGGGTTGTGTGTGTTGTTTTTTAAAAATGGCATCTTATCGGTCTGTACGGGACAAGCCTTTTGGGGTTCCAGTCTTCCTACTCTCCCCTGACCCCCCGACGGCTTGTGTCCTTTCTTGTCTCTTGCACTGTCTTGTCGAGACACTGGCTCTGTTTTGGGTGGGTGGGTGTGGGGAGACTTGGGGCTTTTTTAAAAAAATGTAGTGTATTTAATGGTGTTGCATCTTAGAGAGCAAGCTGAGGCCTCTGAGCTATGGCAGGGCCCAGGGTGGAGGTGTGGGAGAAGGCAGCAATGAGGGCAATATTCTGGCCACTGAGCTTTAACCATCCTTGCAAGAAACGATGGTGGGGTTTTTCTATAATGCCCCTCCCAGTATGGCAGCTGCAAGACTCCTTAGCAATCCCTTCTTCACGCCCTTCCCCACATTTTCCTAGCGAGGGATGGCGGTGTGTCTCTCTTAAATGCACCCCACTGACCGAGACTGCCCCCTCCTTACACCCCTTGTTTCATGGCCTCTTTTCACTTGTGCCTGCTGCAGTTTTTAGGTTTTGCCACCTTTTAAAAAACGAAACAGATACCTGGCTCCTCTGCCTTCCACAGCTGTTCGATCTGCAAGCTGCTAGCAGGTAAGACTGCTATGAAAAGTTTCACCTGCCATTCTCCAGCCTGTCGACCCACAGACTTAAGTTTCCTGCAAAAACCACGCAGGAGGAGGTCAGTTGGCAAACACAGCCACCTGGAACCCCGGGCCGCCCTCTCTCAGCTCCTGCCATAGCTCCAGCTTCTCCCTCCCCATCCCTTCGGATGTCTCTGTTACCTGCTGCCCCCCGCCACTGGGTTACACTGTACATTAGCAAATAAAAAATATTGTAACCTCAATTTGGCTCCCGCGTTCGTTTCTTCTCCCTGCGGACCTTAAGCCCCTTCCTCTAAAGTCCCCCTTTTAAACTGGATTTCCAAAAAAATGCAACCTCTTTTATCTGGGACATACCATTTGGAGTCGCCCCTAGTCGTGGACGGAGCAAAAAATTCTGTTGGCATTGGAGATGTTAAGGCTTCCTTCCTCCTGGGAAGGAAACTTCAGCTGGGAGCGGGAGCGAGTTTATGTTTTGTTTTGTTTTGTTTTGTTTTGTTCTTCTCCTTGCAAGGTGCTTGTGTTCGGGTTTGACCTTCTGCTTGCGTGGCCTGCTAATATTTGGCCCTGGATTCCCACGATGCACTGCTGTTGCAGAAAACGCCGAAAGTGCAGGCTTGAGATCTCTTGGGCAGTGGAGAGGGGGGATGCTTGATATTTGTTAAGAGATCCTCATGTGGTAGGGCAGATCCCTACTTTTAAAGCACATTACTCTCTCCCCTACCCCCAATATCAAAGAATCCCAGGAACTGTGGTTTGTTAAGAGTGCCGGGAACTGTAGCTCTGGGAGGGGGAAACTACAATTCCCAGGATTCTTTGGGGAAAGTTGTGTGCTTCAAATGTGTATTAGGTGTGTCTCTTCTATTTCTCTCTATCTTTGGCGATCCCTCGTAGCCGAGTAAGATTGTCTCCCATAAACACGGTTTTAACAGTGAATCCGTAAGTGACTGTGGATGCCAATTCTGGATCCACACGTCCTTCCATAGTGGGGACATTGGTTTCCAGGCGGGAGTTGATCACAGTGAGGGTTTGCCAAGCATGCCTTCCTCTTAGTGTGTTTCTCCCTTGCGCCCTGAGTTCGAGCATCTTCAAAGCCCACGACACCTTTGGTCAAGGCTGTTCTCCAATTAGAACGCTCACAGGCCAGTGTTTCCCAGTTGTCGGTGTTTATACTACATTTTTTTTTTTTTTAGATTTGCCTTGAGAGAGTCTTTGAACCTCTTTTGTTAACCACCAGCATTACGCTTTCCATTTTTAAGTCCAAAATAGAGTAGTTAGAATCATAGAGTTGGAAGAGACCACAAGGGCCATCGAGTCCAACCCCCTGCCAAGCAGGAAACACCATCAGAGCACTCCTGACATATGGTTGTCAAGCCTCTGCTTAAAGACCTCCAAAGAAGGAGACTCCACCACACTCCTTGGCAGCAAATTCCACTGTTGAACAGCTCTTACTGTCAGGAAGTTCTTCCTAATGTTTAGGTGGAATCTTCTTTCTTGTAGTTTGGATCTTGTAGTTGTTTTGAAATACTATAATCGAGCATCTGCCCAACATGACCAGTCCAACCAAGTTGATGTTGAAGAATCATTGCTTCAACACTGGTGATCTTTGCTTCTTCCAGGACACTGGTATTAGTTCTCCTGTCTTCCCAAGTGATATGTTCAATTTTTCGGAGACACAATTGATGGAATCTTTTGAGGAGTTGGAGGTGGCGTTTATAAGTGGTCAGTGTTTGACAAGTGGTCAGGTTGTTAGTACAATAGCTTTGTAAACAAGCATTTTGCAAATGTTCCGGTACTCAAACACTCTGCACTTCAATCGGGAAAAAGCTGCACTTGCAGAGCTCAGGCGAAAAGGAAAGTCACTGCTTTGATTTCAATAGCACCCCATCCCACAAGATGAAGCTTTACAGGTGAATCTTTACCTAGCATGGCACTAAGTCATGGGACAGGTGTTGCCAAGAAAGGTTGCTCAATTAGACAAGGACCCAACTTGGTTGAGTGCTGCTTGCAATAATCTCAGTAACACGCAGGCGCTAAGTGGTCCATTGGAAATTCAGCATCAGCCAGAAATTCTCAGCTGGTAGCATCTGTCTTAAATATTCGAATGGGAGTCCAAGTGTAAAAAGGTTCATAGAACCATAGAATTCTGCAGTTGGAAATTACCACAAGGCTCATCTAATTCAACTCCCTGCAATGCAGGAATCTTTTGCCCAGCGTGGAGCTTGAACCCAAGACCCTCAATTAAGAATCTTGTGCTCTGCCAACTGAGCTATCCCAGGCAATTATAAGATCATTGTATAATCTTAGACGGAGGCATGGCTGGGTCTAGAGGGAAGGAGCCCTGCCCTTCTGAATTCACCATTACACTACTGGCAAAGAGGGAAGACCGCTATAGGGAGAGATATGTAATAAATGTTCATAAATGTACCAAGCAAACACGTACATAAATATATAAACCACACGTCTGAAACCCCACAGAAAAAAGTCCTGAACAAATTGACCTCAAATATTTCTCTGCAAGAATAGATATGAATAGGGTGTGAGCCTGTGACCTGGCTCAGGAACTAAGTATTCATCATTACAAAAGACTGGCCAGGTTCCCCAGGCAATCCAATCAAGTGACCATTAAACAGGTAACCTGCCAGACAGGAAATAAACAACGCACTCAGATTTCTGTCGTAGATCACCTTTTCTGTGATGTATGTATGATGCTTCTGGGGGTGGTCTTGGACTCGAGGGTGGGCAATTTTAAATGTCTATATAAGGGCAGGCACACTTTTGTTAGGGGTTCCTCCTCCTTTCTCCTGTCTGTGAGGGGGCACCCTGTTGCAATAGTTGAATAAAGATTGAGCTTACTAGCTGCTTTGCTTCTCAATATTCTCTTGTTAGCCTCTGTTATTTTCTCCTACCGATGGAGAACCTACAAAGGACTCTACAAGGGCTCTTGTGTACCCCATAAGGGAATAAGGGCAGGTTTTGTTTATTACAGAAGGAAGCAGCAATGAAAGGAGGGTGAGATTTCTTCCAGCAGAAAGAAAACTGGGAAGAGAGAAGCTCCACACCTCCTGGAGCTCCAGAGGTTCCTTTCTGCTAGAGGTTTGCCTTGGTGCAAGCTAAGGGCCAGGCTGGGCAAAGTACAGGGTTGAGAGCCCAGGAACCCACAGAAACAGAAGGAGGAAACTTTTTTTTCCCTTTCCAAAGCCCTTTGGCAGCTCCTGTTGCTGCTGCCGGTCTGAACAGCTGCCAAGGTTCCTTCTCAGGAAGCAGGGATTTGCCTGCAGAGACCTGAACAAAGGAGAAAACGTAAGCCGGGACTGGGAGGGGAAGCCTAGGGGATGCATTGGCTTGGAAATGCCCAGCCATGTTCTGTAGGAGCCTGGTAGACAGTGGCATTTGGGGGCTGCCTTGCCTTGCATTTATATCTCACCTCCGTCTCCAAGGTTCTTCCCCTCCTCGTTTAATCCCCTGTGAGGTAAGTTAGGCTGAGAGTCAGTGACTGGCGCAAGATTGCCATTTGAGCTTCATGGCTGAGTGGGAATTTGAATCCTGGTCTCTTTTAAGAGTCTGACACTAGTCTAAATGCTCTGTCTCACTGCTACTCTAAATGCAAGGGAAAGCCCCAGTTACAGAACAGGAGGCTGCCGGTTTGAGTCGACGTCTGTCAGGGGGAGACATGTCTGCTGTTAAATTCTGGCAAAGGCCCCTGCTCAAAATCTTCCCCAGCTGTTTCCCCATCCATTAGGGGAGTGAGGGAGATAAAGAAAAGGCAACCAGAGGAGGGGGGAAGGGGTTATGAATGGAAGACCCCAGAGGGGACAGGGTTAAGCAGCCTGGACTCTCAGTGTGCTGTAGGACAGGCATGGCCAAACTTGGCCCTCCAGCTGTTTGGGGACTACAACTCCCATCATCCCTAGCTAACAGGACCAGTGGCCAGGGATGATGGGAATTGTAGTCCCAAAACAGCTGGAGGGCCAGGTTTGGTCATGCCTGCTGTAGGAGATGGAATGGCTGAGGGAACTACAGGCCACTTGAGATTGTTGGACTCCAGCTCCCATCATCTCTTGCTATTGGCAGTGCTGACTGGGCCTGATGGGAGCTGGAGTCAGTCAAGCACACAGATGGCCAGAAATCTTCACCGCAGAAGTAGGGGACCGTTCTTTCAACCTGAGCAACCTTTAAGAGGCCGGGGGGGGGGGGAATGTTTGTAGCAATGGATGCCTTTCTACAGTCGGTGACTTTCCAACCATGCCAAAGGCAGATTTTGAGACAGCCCCTCTCTGCCCTCCATCAGGTATTGCCGCAGTTCCCGGGCACATTCTAGCCAGTCGAAAGCATTTCAGGAGAGGCCAGAGCAGCGCCACTGAGGGCTGCGGTACTTTGAGAAAGTGTCATGGCCTGAGGGCCACATAGGGAGTCCTAGAGGGCCACATCCGGCCCTGAGGCATGCCCTTCCCCACCCCTGCTTTGCAAGGAGTTCCCACCCCAGCGCCTCGGTTCTTGCCATATCAAAGGAGGACCAGAGCAGTCAAAACATGGATGCCCATCACAGGTTAGAAATGGCCTATCTCTCCTGCTTTGGGACATCACAGCCGACTGCCTGTTAGGACTTCAAAGGTAGGTTGTGACCTTCATGCATGTGTGAACTTGTTCGGAGGTCCCACCTACCCTTCCTGTGGTTAGAACAGGGGTGGGATAAAACGTGGATTCCGGAGCTGGATCTGTCTATGCTGAGGGCAGCCGCCACGGCTGTACACGCCTTCCCGAAAGTGTATTAGACTCTCCCATCTTTTGCACCTCTTCCGCAGGGACTCTCTCAGTCTCTGGAAGACTCGTAAGCTGCTAATTAGAGCAGTTCCTTCCTGCCTTCTTGGTCAGACATCCTTCCTTACTCCCTTGACTCCCCACACGCCCTTTTTGCCTTTAACTCATTAGCTATCCTCCCTGTTTCTTTCCAATGTCCAAGGGCACTCGCCTGCCCCAACTCAGCCTGCTCTTCTTCAGGGGCGCCAACTTACTTCCTGGCCTTGGCTCTGGTGCTCTTAAAACCAACCAACTTTTTTCTGTAGACTCCGGATAAGAGGAGGCTGCGAACCGGGAGTGCGTCTGGTAAGATAGTGAGATGGAAACATTGGGCCCAACTCCCCAGGGTTCTAGGTGGCCCAGCACCCACAAAATTCCACATGAAGGGGCCGGGCACCCACAAATTTCAGGGCTTGCATGGCACTCACAGTCGCGGGGCCAAGTTGGCACTACTGGCTGGAAAGGACCCCCCTTCGTGGCCGGCCACTGTGACATCCCCTCTGGGCCATTCTCCACCACCAGGGAGTTTCTGAGAATGAAAAGACTTGACATTGGAGATCATTGGCCAGTATCTTTGGAACTCTGTGCTGTTGGGCCTGTGAAGAGAGACAACAGTCGCACTCAGCAGTGCCCTTGGTTCCTTACCCTTGCTGTAAATCTGGGAAATTATTGTGTGGGTTGTTATTTC
Organism: Podarcis melisellensis; assembly: GCF_964234715.1. Lineage (NCBI taxonomy): Eukaryota > Metazoa > Chordata > Lepidosauria > Squamata > Lacertidae > Podarcis > Podarcis melisellensis. The sequence goes on along the minus strand of NC_138540.1, from coordinate 81,402,548 downwards.
TTTCTTTTGCAAAATTAATAAAAAGTGCATGCATCAACAAGTATGCACCTCTGCAACCAGCTTTCTAGGTGGTCTTGCTTAGGGCAACTGCTGTCAATCAGGCCCCTCCTTGCCCTACGGGGATAACAGCAGTGGCACAACCTACAGGCCCTGTTTTGCAATAATTTAGGAGAATACGCACAGGCTGAAGATTAATCCCTCAGAAGGTAAAAAGCGTTGCTGGGGGGTTGCAAGGAGATGGTGGTTCCGAGTATTTTTCTCCAGCTCAGCTGAGGAAGAGGGTTTCTATTAGTGATATATTCCATGTCAGCATATAACACCTGTGCTCAGAGATATACCTTGGTTACGATCTGCTACCCGGCCAGGTTTTAGGTGCTACTATTAGTATCTAAAGGGACACGGGTGGCGCTGTGGGTTAAACCACAGAGCCTAGGACTTGCCGATCAGAAGGTTGGCAGTTTGAATCCCCGCGACGGGGTGAGCTCCCGTTTCCTGGTCCCTGCTCCTGCCAACCTAGCAGTTCAAAAGCACTTCAAAGTGCAAGTAGATAAATAGGTACCGCTCTGGCGGGAAGGTAAACGGCGTTTCCGTGCGCTGCTATGGTTCACTAGAAGCGGCTTAGTCATGCTGGCCACGTGACCCGGAAGCTGGACGCCAGCTCCCTCAGCCAATAAAGCGAGATGAGTGCCGCAACCCCAGAGTCGGCCACGACTGGACCTAATGGTCAGTATCTAAAGCCCTTGGGACCAGTTTACCTATGAGATCACCTCACCCCACCTCTGGCCACTTGGCTGGACCTGCTGAATTTCTGCCTGCTGTGCATCTGTTAAAGACATGGGGGAGGGCGAATTGGGAGTCCCCTTTCTGACCTGGAATCCTTTCTGGCTCGAAAACCCTTAAGAGGTGAGGGCTGTGTGTGACTACTCGGAATAGCACTCTGTACATGCTCAAATGAACTGATACTCTAGTGCTGAAGGATTGAAAGTGAGAAGAGCAAGCTGGGAGGCTAGGTCTCGAGGGCGTTCCTTGATTTCGTTTAAGCCTCCTGCTCACAAAAATCCGGGGGGAAGAGAGACAAGGCTTAAACATGAAGCTTTCTTTGTGTTTTACATGTACCTAAAATCCTCTGGGGAGCCAGAATCTAGTAAATAATGTAGGGACGTTTATGATCTCAGTTTTACAGCGTTCAATAATGCAGTGTGTGTAATCTGCAATTTGAGACCCTGAAAGCATTGTGAAAACTTTTTGTGTGTGTGTGTGTGCCAGAAAACGAGCAAGCGTCTGTGTGACACAGAAATCTTTCGTCAGGCAAAAGACAGCAACACCTCTTAATTTATGGTTGGTAGCATTGCACACATAATTCAACAGGTTCGGAATTCAACAGCATGGAGTGGGCAAGGAAAGCGCAACCTGTTGGATTTCTGCCTGCCATGGGGAAGGGGAAAAAGGAGAGAGAATGGAAGAAGGGTGGTGGATGGAAACTCTGTCACTTCCTGAACTCTATAGGTGGTCCCTGACTGGATGTGTTACAGCTTCCTGTCTGGCTCTCTCCTGTATGGATGTTGTTCAGCTGGCTAAGTCAGAGGGACACAATGGTGGCTGGCAACTTACTTTGGAAATAATGGTTGAACAGGTGTGTTTGTGGGAAACCGTGGTAGAAGGACACGTGCTTAGCATGCAGAAGGACTCAGCCCCCATCATCAACACCAGCCTAAAGGTTTCTGAAATCAATGGGGTCAGATATGGGGTCTTTGGCCAATTTCCCATAGAATCATAGAATTCAAAGTGTTGCTGCTGACCTTTAAAGCCCTAAACGGCCTCAGCCCAGTATACCTGAAGGAGCATCTCCACCCCCATCGTTCTGCCCGGACACTGAGGTCCAGCGCCGAGGGCCTTCTGGCGGTTCCCTCCCTGCGAGAAGCCAAGTTACAGGGAACCAGGCAGAGGGCCTTCTCGGTAGTGGCACCCACCTTGTGGAACGCCCTCCCACCAGATGTCAAAAAGAGCAACAACTACCAGACTTTTAGAAGACATCTGAAGGCAGCCCTGTTTAGGGAAGCTTTTAATGTTTGATGTATTACAGTATTTTAATATTTTGTTAGAAGCCGCCCAGAGTGGCTGGAGAAGCCTAGCCAGATGGGTGGGGTATTATTGGGGTATATTATTATTATTATTATTATTATTATTATTATTATTATTATTGAATTGGAAGGGACCCCGGGGTCATCTAGTCCAACCCCCTGCAAAGCAGGAATCTCAACTCAAGCATCCATGACAGATGGCCACCCAACCTCTGCTTAAAACCCCGCAATGAAGGCGAGTCCACCACCATTCCACGGCCAAACAGCTCTTACTGTCAGAAAGTTCTTCCTGATGTTTCGTCAAAATCTCCTTCCTTGAGATTTCTCGAGTCCTGCCCTTCAGAGCAGTAGAAAACAAACTTGCTCCATCTTCCACGTGACAGCTCTTTGGATATTTGAAGGTGGCAATCACGTCACCTCTCAGGGGATTTGGGGAGGGCTGGGCATGTCCCACGCGATCTTTGCCAAAACGCCGCGCCCAAGAACAAGCCAAGTTGGCATAGATGGCAGAAAGCAAAGGGTGATCACACCCAAAACCCGGTGTATGTTTGCATCTCTCGCCATTGTCTTCACCCTGCCAAATCACCCAGGCAGCTGAGCACCCAAGTTGCCATGTGGATGCCTGCTAAAATAAATCATGGGGGTGCAATGACTGAAGAGCCACTGGGGACGAAACGAGGCTAGGAACTGCATGCTGCCAAAGGAGCTATTTTATTGAACTTTTGGCCAAATCAAGACAGAAAACAACAAGGTCACCATGGTACAACGACACAGTCCTTTCTGTGGAGCAAAGTTTCCTACAGATGCCCTCAAGCTGTGGCCAGTCCTTTAAATATAACTCTTCCCCGTTGATATCTGGCTTGATGGAGGTTTGCACAAATCTTCATCGAGGTATGAGATAAAGGACCACCGTATTATGTCAAGTTTATCTCTCTCTCCTGTCTGCAATGCCTCTCGCCCACTTGGGTGTGATACACCAATTGCTCTGATAACACTGCGTCCCTGTGTTTGGGCTAGCCAGGGTGTCAAACTGTCTGGCCTTTGGTGACCCCTGCCACCTCCAGCTGTTTCTAGTCTAGCTGCTGTCAGCAGCAAGGCGGCCAGTTCCCCAGGAATTATTTGAAAGCCATCAGAACTTGGAATCATTAATAAAGCTTAAAGGTAAAAGGTAAAGGTACCCCCTGACTGTTAGGTCCAGTCACGGACGACTCTGGGATTGCGGCGCTCATCTCGCTTTACTTGCCGAGGGAGCCAGCATACAGCTTCCGGGTCATGTGGCCAGCAGGACTAAGCCGCTTCTGACGAACCAGAGCAGCGCACGGAAACGCCGTTTACCTTCCCGCCAGAGTGGTACCTATTTATCTACTTGCACTGCATGCTTTCGAACTGCTAGGTTGGCAGGAGCAGGGACCGAACAACAGGAGTTCACTCTGTGGCGGGGATTCGAACCGCCGACCTTCTGATTGGCAAGCCCTCGGCTCTGTGGTTTAACCCACAGTGCCACCTGTGTCCCTAATAAAGCTCACCCTGCCTCAAAGCCTCAGTGGGCCATTTGGCTGCATAAACACCAGGCATTTAAAGCACACCCAAAGACACTCTTGCCAGAATCCTGGAAAATAGTTTGCTAAGGAATTGTAGCTATCTGAGGGCTAAACTGCAGCTCACGGCAATCTTTTTTGGGGGGTGGGATGGGGGTAGAATGTGCTCTAAGTATGTTGCATACCACTTTCTTTGAAAAGCCCCAGGTCTGAGAGCGATGTGAATTTTCTGCCTGCATCCTTTGACCTTGAAAGGTCTTTTATCCCCAGCTTGAGGCGCCTGAGGAATATGCCTGTGTCTAATGGGGCCCGTTCTCAGCTCCCTTCACTTCGTAAAGAGGTGTTATCCATCATCAAGCCACGGTGCTGTGCCTCTTCTCAACATGCCCTGCACAGTTGGCGCACACATATGCCAACCCTGGCCCCTGGGGGATTGTGTCGATGTGCTAAATATGACATCCTTTGCTGAGATGCGGGAGAGATAAAGGATCACTGGCAATTTCTGAACCAGTCCATAAAAGGAAACAAGGGAGTTTCTGCCGAGGCCTGGTTGCGGCAACTCTTTAAAAGGGGACAAGCACTCTGCACATGCTTTAGCGCACTTGAGATCATCAGCATCCCCACTGCCAGCTTTTGGGGTTCTGTTCCTGGTTCCTGGGCAGCAGGGTTTAGAGCTGGGCTCCCAGACGACTTTGGGGTTGTGGCGCTCATCTCGCTCTACAGGCCGAGGGAGCCGGCGTTTGTCCGCAGACAGCTTCCAGGCCATGTGGCCAGCATGACTAAGCCGCTTCTGGCGAACCAGAGCAGCACACGGAAACGCCGTTTACTTTCCCGCTGGAGTGGTACCTATTTATCTACTTGCACATTGATGTACTTTCAAACTGCTAGGTGGGCAGGAGCAGGGACCGAACAACGGGAGCTCACCCCATTGCTGGGATTCGAACCACCAACCTTCTGATCAGCAAGCCCTAGGCTCAATGGTTTAGACCACAGCGCCACCTGTCTCTTTACCTAGCATGGCACTAAGTCATGGGGCAGGTGTTGCCAAGAAAGGTTGGCAGCCTAGGTAGTTCTAGGGATGCCAACCTCCTCTCCACGCAAGGAGATTGGAGGGATTCAGGTTTCGGTGGCCGATCACCTGTTTTGTATACAGAAGATCCTGGGTTCAAATCCTCAACACCTCCAGATTGGGCTGGGAAAAGACCCCTCTCTGAGACTGCCTCCGCTTTGAGAAGTTGCGCATGGGATGCTGGCAACAGGGTGTCGTCGCTTGAGAGCCAGTGCTGCGTAGTGGTTAGCGTGTCGGCCCAGGGTCTGGGAGACCAGGGTGCAAATCCCAACTTGGCCACGTAGGATGGCCTTAGGCCGGTCACCGTCTCTCATCCCAACCTACCTCACAGGGTTGTTGTGGGGAATGAAAGAGAAGGGGAGAAGGATGTAGAGCCCCCTGGAGGGAAAAAAAAGACGGGATATGAATGCAGTTGATTGCACGATTGATGCAAAATACAATTAAACGCGAGCAGGTGGTACAATCTCAGCAGTCCTGATTGCAGACATGGAAATCCATCAAAGGTTTGTAGAAAAGGGTGTTTGTGTGTGGGTTAAGTGATCCTGCATATGTGTGTGTTCATGAGCGAGACACACACACACACACAGAGACTTTTCCTGATTATTAAGGCAACCATGGTCCTGAATCTGGGCTGGGTTCCCCTTTGGACGGAAAGGCTGGGTGGGAGTGGTGGTGAATTTCCTTCCCTTTGTGGGCAGCCCTGGGATGGAGCTTCAATTCCCTAGCAACTGAGTGCTTGCAAGGGGTTGAGTGTGCTTTGCTCTCTCTCTGTGTGTGTGAAGGTTCACTCAGAGGTGACACACACACACAGAGAAACATAGGGCACTTTCCCTTCAGGACCTCGGCTTAGTGTGATGTCAAAACCAAGAAGCCCCTACTTATTTCAAATCAATACGTGAGCTGCAGCCAACCCACACCTTTGCAGCCAGTGGGGGTGGGCATTTGGGACTGGTAGGGTGGAAAGTGGGGAGCCCAACAGCAGGTGGCGCCAGAGCCAACATGAGGCAGGGGCAACCAACTCTCATTTGGTCTCCATCCTCCTGCTCCCAGCTGAGTCCTACAGGGGGCAGCACTGAGACCAAACGCTGTTCTAACTAGGCAGATTCCTGTGTGTGCTCCATTCTTGGTTTTTGCTAGGGTATCGATGGTGCTGCATACCCACCAACATTTCTCTGATGAAAATAGGGATGCCCTATTCCATAATAATATTATTAATAATAATATTTTTTATTACTTATACCCTTCCCATCTGACTGGGTTGTCCCCGCCACTCTGGGTGGCTTCCAACATTTATAAAAACATAATAAACATTGAACACTACATTTCCCTCCCTATACTGAGCTGCCTTCAGATGCCTTCTGAAGATTGTATAGTTTCTTATCTCCTTGGCTCAGGGGTCACATAACTCCTATCCTCCAACATTTCTCCAATGAAAATAGGGACGTCCTTAGGACATTCCGGGATCAAATCAGAAACCGGGACGGCTTCTGTAAATCTGGGACTGTCTCTGGAAAATAGGGACACTTGGAGGGTCTGGTGCTGTTCAGGCCTCAGCATTGAATTCTCCAAGTATATACACCCTACAAAAATGTTCCTCCTGCGCATGGGCACCTGGTGCCCGCAGAAATGGGAGAAGCATGTGCATTGTCTTTTGAGACGTGGCCTTCGCGCAACCATTGATTCCTTTTCCTTGACGTTTCCTTAAATGTTAACTTCTGCAACGTACTTGAACTTTCACACGGTGTAAAAGCCACTTTTGGAAATATAACGCAACAGCGGCACAAATATGGCGCTCGTTTTAGTGTTAATTCTTTCCAGGGGGGAAAAAAAGACCCGTTTGCAAAGAACATAGAAATGAGCGCTGGGATTGTGCTATAGATTCCTCTTTTATGTGGCACAAACACAGTGATATTTTCTGAAGGGGGGGGGAAGCTGCCGGATCTCTCTGTGAATGCCTCCCTCGTTCTCTTAGAACGACAGCAGTGGCATTGGAGTACAGTCATGCCTCATGTTACATCCGCTTCATGTTACGTTCTTTCAGGTTATGTCCTGCGGCGACCCGGAAGTACCGGAAAGGGTTACCGTACTTTTTGCTCTATAAGACTCACTTTTTCCCTTCTAAAAAGTAAGGGGAAATGTGTGTGCATCTTATAGAGCGAATGCAGGCTGTGTAGCTATCACAAAAGCCAGAACAGCAAGAGGGATCGCGGCTTTCACTGCGTAGCAATCCCTCTTGCTGTTCTGGCTTCTGAGATTCAGAATATTTTTTTTTCTTGTTTTCCTCCTCCAAAAACTAGGTGTGTCTTGTGGTCTGGTGCATCTTATAGAGCAAAAAATACGGTACTTCCAGGTTTCGCCACTCACGCATGCGCAGAAGCGCAAAATGACGTCACGCTAATGTGCAGAAGCGGCAAATCGCAACCTGCGCGTGCACAGACGCACCACTGCGAGTTGTGCTCTTTTCATGTTGCGAATGGACCTCTGGAAAGGATCCCATTCACAACCAGAGGTACCACTGAATTCTGTGAGCAGGGATGTCCCCTCTATGTGCTGCGTGGAGCCGGGATGTTCAAGGTGAAAGCTGAGATGAGCAAGATGACATCTGGCAGCTCCTCTTCCCTTTGGGCATCAACCTGACCTCCAGAGGAGCATATGGGAGAGGTCTCGCCCGGAGAGCGCTAGTCAGCCCCTCACCCCAACGCAAAGAGCTCGCCGGCTGGGTCAGACCAAAGGTCCTTCTCTCTAGGCCCCTTCTCTGGCTGCTAATGGTAGACAGCCAGCTAGCTGCCTCAGGGATGCTCATTATCAGGAAGGAATGGAGACAGACCTGTGTCCCTGGTTGGAAGCCACTGATGCTGCCTGCTATTAATGTAGCCCTGTCAAAGTGAAATTCAGGAAGCGCCGCCCCACAGGCAACTTTGACCAGCCTTGCTGCGTGGGCTTGCGGCAGAGCACTGGGGTTCTGAGCACTGCCATACCCTAAACTGGTGGCAGTCGGGGGGCAGTGGATGTGACCCAGCCCAAGATTGGATTTGATATCCTGCCTTTTACTCCCCTTCAGGAGTCTCAAAGCGGCTAACATTCTCCTTTCCCTTCCTCCCCCACAACAAAGGTGAGGTGAGTGGGGCTGAGAGACTTCAAGGAAGTGTGACTAGCCCAAGGTCACCCAGCAGCTGCATGTGGAGGAGCGGGGAATTGAACCTGGGTCCCCAGATTACGAGACTACCGCTCTTAACCACTGCACCACACTGGCTCTCTTCAAGATGAAGGCCTTTCAAAGTGGGTTTGTGTTCTGAATTCACAACCCTCCAAGTGCCTTTATTTTTATATCCTGACCTTCTGGCTGGGTTGCCCCAGACACCCTGGGCGGCTTCCAACATAAATAATAATAATAATAATAATAATAATAATAATAATAATAATAATAACAACAACAACAACAATAACATTTTTAAAAATCTTCCTTATACAGGGCTGCCTTCTGACACCCTAAAGATTGAATGGTTACTTATGGTTACTTATATCAATAGCAATGTCCTAAGCAGGGGTGCCCAAACTTTACTTTTTTCAAAGAGGGCCAGATTTGATGAAGTGAACATGCGTGAGGGCCGACCAAAGTTGTTGAGCATATGGAGAATGGAAAATATTTAAGGAATATATAAGATTATATTGTAAAAATGACACCATCTTAGCAGAACTTGAATGATACTTGTAAACAAAAATAAATGAAACAAATACTCTGGTAGAAAAAGGGTATAAAGTAAATCTGTGCGATAAAACCATGACAACAGAAACAGTATAATGAGAACGATTGGAAGTTTTATGCAGAAATTTTTATTGGAAAGACATGATTTTGTATAAATTTTTGGTTCTTTTTCTTCTTTTCTTTTTTGTCTTTTTAATTTTTTCCTTACTTTTATGTCTTGATGTTTTCTTTTTTTGTATTTAACTTTTCTATACTTACCTTCGTTGTACGTTTGGATTTTAAACCAATGAAGACTTACTTTATAACAGTTGTTGAGCTTTTTTTAGGGGCCTGGTGTGTGCCTTTTTGTGTGTGTGAAATGCAGCCCTCCACCCCATTCTCTCTCTGTCCTTTGGAAATCTCTCAGTCCACGCTCCCTCTCAACCAGCCCCCTCTCCCACCAGGACACACCTGTCCCCTAGTTTGGGGGTCCACAGCAGTGCAGACACTCAGGAGCAGTTGTCCCGGGATGAATCTTAACCTCCAGATTCCCAGCTCCTTGCTCCCTCCCTCCCTCCCTTCATCTGAGAGAGAGAGAGAGAGAGAGAGATATTAGCTGGCTCTCTCCTTTCAGTGCTTCATCTTGCTGCTTGCTAGAAAAATTCCTGCAGGTGCCCATCTCACCCGCCCTCCTTCCTCCGCACCCTTCTTGAGTGTTTGCCAGCCTGGAATGTGCTCTTCAGCTCCGATAAGGCCTCTCGCTTGCCTGGGTGGAAAATAGACAGGAATGTTTCAGCGTGTGTAGAAAGTCGCCAAGCGTGAGAAGGTGAACTTGACATCAGTTGCTCTCCCTACTTCTGCTCAACACTGCCATGTGTGTCCCCACAACCCCGTGCCAAAGGTCCCCCCCCCACCTTTCGGCTGAAAATGGCTCCCCGTCCCTGGCCTAGGGTGCTTTGGCTGGCTCGAGGAAGTGAGCCAGGCTGCGTGATGCAGGAATGAGTGCTTAAGCACCTCTCCCTCCTTTGGCTCATTTCCTGCGTTGAGTAGAAAGCGAGGAAACTTGTGAGGAGCTTCGATCGCCCCCTTAAAAGCAAAGGCATGGGTGGGGTGGGGGGGAATGAGAAACATGGGCCGCTCTGCTCCGATTGCTAGAGCAGCAGGCGGGGAAGAGCTGCAGCGAGTGGCTAATGAGCCGGCTCGATTTAATGGACTCAGAGAAAATCAGCATCCACCAAAGGGAGCCAGAAAACCCCTATTAAGGCTGGTGAGTATCCGGCCTTTCAGCGCCATACAGGGACTGCCTGAGTGTGACGGCAGAGAAAGACAAAGAGGGGTTTCGTGTGCATGTCCACGAGGGACAGGCTCCTGGGGGCGATCGAGCAGGGGGCTTAGCCATCACGCGACCCAGAACTTGGGGGACAAAGCATCTTCCAGGAGATTGGGTGAGCGAAGTTCAGCGAGCACGCAGAGGCAGCCAGAATTTTGCGGCTGGATTCAGACTTGCCACTCAGTGATGCAATGGAATGATTGACGAGGGTATACCGTATTTTTCACTCTATAAGACGCACCAGACCATAAGATGCACCTAGTTTTTGGAGGAGGAAACAAGAAAAAAAATATTCTGAATCTTCGAAGCCAGAACAGCAAGAGGGATCACTGTACAGCGATCCCTCTTACTGTTCTGGCTTCTGGGATAGCCGCGCAGCCTGCATTCGCTCCATAAGATGCACACACATTTCCCCTGACTTTTTAGGAGGGAAAAAGTGAGTCTTATAGAGCAAAAAATATGGTATATACAGTTCCCTGGTCAGGCTCTTAACACAGGCCTGCGACCAAAAGCTTCCTTTACATCAGGGAGCCAGGGTGGTGTAGTGGTTAAGAGCGGTAGTCTCGTAATCTGGGGAACCGGGTTCGTGTCTCCACTCCTCCACCTGCAGCTGCTGGGTGACCTTGGGCCAGTCTCACTTCTCTGAAGTCTCTCAGCCCCACTCACCTCACAGAGTGTTTGTTGTGGGGAGGAAGGGAAAAGAGAATATTAGCCGCTTTGAGACTCCTTAAAGGGAGTGAAAGGCAGGATATCAAATCCAAACTCTTCTTCTTCAGGGCTGGGAACCCCTGCCACCAACCACCAAGTCCTAGCTGGACTTAACAGTCCTAACCCACATGCGATGATGGGAGATGTAGTTCAGTGACGTTGGGGTGTGTGTTCCGGCTCCCCCTCCCCACCTTATAGGAGGAGAGGGGAATCTGGGATGTTTTCCGCTGACTGAGGCGTCAAGGGGACCTGGGTGAGGACCGACGTTCCCCTAGGAACTTGTGAGGGAAGCGCTGAGCAGCCCCAGGCAGTGCCCTATATTAGGATGGTTGCCTCCCTGCCCCCCCCCCGCAGCTCCCCAGTTCTGTCAGACCCCATCTCTTCGCCTCACTGAGTCTCCTCTGTGGTGCGTCCCTCCCGGCAATGTTGCCCCCTCCCAAATCCCAACCCCCCACCCACCCACCCATCCCAACCTTGAAATCAACTGTCCGAGCAAGACACTTCATCTGTTGCCGTAGAAACCGCCTCTTCTCTCCCTGCCAACTGGACCAAATCCTATAGATGCTGGGAGCAGCAGCAAGACTAGCCTGGTTCATAATAGGCTCAGAAGCCATGGCTGCTTTCCTCAGGGGAGGAGATAACCCCCCCCCCATAGCCCAACAATATTATCTCCCAGTTCCTTCCCATATTTTATTCTGTGGGATGTGGCAGCCTATATCTCACCCCAGGCAGTAGAATTTTGATTCCCGTTTCTGATAAATGCATTCCCTGGTCCTGTCAGTCGCACCAGGCCCGTGTGGTTTGTGTTGTGTGGGGAGGAGGCCATTTTGGAAGCCTCTCAATGATTTATCCATCGCCTACCCCTCCCTAATGTCCTTCCCCACCTCTTGTTTGCTTCCAGCTCTCGCTGAGGGGAAATTGGATGGGAAATGGAGCGTGGTTACAGCTGGCGCAGTGGCGTCTGGGGGGTGGGTGTAGGATGCCCGGGGGGGGGGGGAGAGAGATGGATGGAAAGAAAATAAGATCGCAGGAGCCAGAATGGGGGAGAAGAGGCAGGAGCTATTTAAATCCCCCACACGCCGCCCAGTTTGCCTCAGATGGAGAACAGAGTTAGGAGTTATGGAGGAAAATGGCAGATCTGTAGCCCAGCAGTGATCAAGGCTTCTCCCTCCAGTGCCAGTCTGTTAGGGATGTCGTACCTGGGTTCATATCCCACATCCTCAGCCCCAAAATTCAGCTGGGCGGCTTTGGGCCAGTCGCTGCCTCTTCCAGCTCAACCTACCTCACAGGGTTGTTGTGAGGAGAACATCAAGAGATGAGGGGGAAGACCACACACGCTGCCTTGGGCTCCTGGGATGAGAGGTGGGGCAGAAATGGAATTACGTGAACAGGTAAAACGCCAGAGGCAGGTGGGGAGAAGAAGGTGGCAGTGGCTTTTACTGGGATCAGGGCAGCGGGATGCAAAGGGTTAACCTCCCCCTCCACACTCACTGGGATCCTGATCTTGCTTCCCCCTGCCCCCCACAAGCTCAATGATTGCTATATGCATTTTAAAACATATATACTGCAAATTACATCCATGCCATTAGCATCATTTCTGCTTCGGCCACAAAGGGTGAGCACAGGAGATCTAGAGAGCTGTCCTATACCTTACTGGCTGCTGCTCCCCCCCCCCAAACACCCCTGGGAAATGTAGTTAACCCCTCACAGAGCTACAGTGGAGGAGCAGGTGCATAGATTGGGGGTACATGTGTCCACAATTTGGAAAACCCCAAATTGATGTTTGCTCCAGCCGAGCGCTAAAGAGAGGGTTTCTCCGGGGAAAACTCCAGGGCAACCCCCCCTAAAAAAAAAAAACAGCGCTCAGACACTGAGCTATTAAGCGTGGCCCTGTGAAGAAGCCCTGAGTGGTGATGGCATGGGCACTGCCCAATAGGAGCCTCTGACAGGATCACAACTGCTATTCCCCCCAAGGAAAGGGAGGGGGGAAAGCAAGTTGCACCCACGAAGCCACCTCTCATAATAGCACCTCATCTCGGCGGTTCAGAGGAGGGGGGTTTCTTCTGAGCCTCCTCTGTTCTTGCGCAGATTCTGTTCTGCTCGCCTCCTGAGCTCTTCATTCCACCACAGAGCATTGATCTGTGCTCTCAACAGTTCCCGGAATAGGAGCTGATCTCACCAAACCACCCGGAGCCAGTGAGCCACCTCTTCCTTCCCCCCGGGGAAGCGAGATCAATAGTCTCGCCGGAGGAGCAAACTGCCACATGGGTCAAGGTAGTGGAGAACATCTATTGGGGGGGTGTGGAATCCCCCCTCCAACAAACTGTAACCTCCAGGTCCCCAGCTTCCTTTTCCTTCCTAGCAAATATTCCTAGAATTTGCAAAAATTGCAATATGAGGCAAAATGCATTGCCCCTTTTGTTTTTCTCTTTTTTGGTGAGAAATTAGTCGTTCCTGCTCTTTCAGTGTTTTGTTTTGCTTCCCCCCCTCCTTCGGATGTCCTGCCCGATATTTTGGGCACATCTCAGGGCCATGGTTCCGTTGACAGGCTCAGATCCTGCAGCCTCGGATGGAGGAATTTCGCAGACAAAGTATTTCCTCGTTGGTAGTGCCAGGGGCGGGTGGTGGTGGTGAGGTGGGGTGGGTGCTGGCGAAGCTTCACATGAAAACATCCTTTTTCATGTGCGTCTAAAGGGACAGGAGGGACGTCAGTTTTAAAATGGCAGAAACCCTAAACCGTGGACACTTTCCAGGGCTGCTTTTGAAATTTAGAGTTACTGTATTTTTCGTTCTATAAGACGCACCAGACCACAAGACGCACCTAGTTTTTGGAGGAGGAAAACAAGAAAAAAAATATATTCTGAATCTCAGAAGCCAGAACAGCAAGAGGGATCACAGCACAGCGAAAGCAGCAATCCCTCTTGCTGTTCTGGCTTCTGGGATAGCCGCACAGCCTGCATTCGCTCCATAAGACGCACATACATTTCCCCTTACTTTTTAGGAGGGAAAAAGTGAGTCTTATAGAGAAAAAAATATGGTAATCTAACCTGGACTTGTTAAAGCTATGGTTTTTCCCAGTAGTGATGTATGGAAGTGAGAGCTGGACCATAAAGAAGGCTGATCGCCGAAGAATTGATGCTTTTGAATTATGGCGCTGGAGGAGACTCTTGCAAGAAGATCAAATGTATCCATTCTTAAGGAAATCAGCCCTGAATGGTCACTGGAAGGACAGATCGTGAAGCGGAGACTCCAATACTTTGGCCACCTCATGAGAAGAGAAGACTCCCTTGAAAAGACCCTGATGTTGGGAAAGATGGAGGGCACAAGAAGAAGGGGACGACAGAGGACGAGATGGTTGGACAGTGTTCTCGAAGCTGCCAGCATGAGTTTGACCAAAGGCAGTGGAAGACAGGAGTGCCTGGCGTGTCTGGACAGTAGCATCCCACATGTAATGTATACCTCATGGTGAAGGGCGGCCAATAAATCTGATAAATAAAAATAGTAAGAAAATCCCTGGTTCCGCCCAAAATCCCTGCATCCATCAGCACCCATAATAAACAATACAAAAAAAATCCTTCCAGTAGCACCTTAAAGACCAACTAAGTTAGTTCTTGGTATGAGCTTTCGCGTGCATGCACACTTCTTCAGATACACGTATATGTATCTGTGTATCTGAAGAAGTGTGCATGCACACGAAAGCTCATACCAAGAACTAACTTAGTTGGTCTTTAAGGTGCTACTGGAAGGCAATTTTTTTGTTTTGACTATGGCAGACCAACACGGCTACCTATCTGTAACCATAATAAACAATGCATGCTTTAAAAATCTGAAAGGAGACTCTGGTCGCTTCCAGGCGACCTGTTTATTACACTTTCATCCTGATTTGTTTGCACAAGGTTTGCAAGGAGGTTAGACAACATGTATATTTACCGAGTATACATTCTGATTGGTTTGAGGGGAGTTTGCACAACGTCAGGTCAAGCAATCGTCATCTCACACTTTACAAGGACATTTTCCCTATCATTTTCCTTATTGCAATAAAATCTGATTTTGGGGGAAGCAAATCTGCTGCAAAACAGCAGCCCAATCGTCTTTAGAAGTGCAAACTGAATTTGAGGGCATGAGAATGAACCCCACTTGGAAGCAGCAGTAGTCTGGAAATGCCCTAGAAGTGCGTGTGTGTGTGTGTGTGTGTACACAAGTTTGAACTTCAAGTTGTGGTATTCGCTGCCTCTATCACTTGAGTGTTGACACCACCTTGTGGATGTGGCTAACACAGCATCCATCCAACCAAGAAAAGGATCATGCACACACAGCTAGCTTGAAATGCTAACCAAAACTGACTCTTTACCCTCGTAACACAGGCCAGATTCAACCCTGGCCTCCGAAGGTCTGAAAAAAAATATATTGGACCCTTCCTTCTGAGTTTGCTCCCAAAAGGAAAAAACAAGGCATCAGAGCAATTTAGAAAAACCAGCAGCCTGCCAAACAATGACGCAACTAGGCAAGGAATGGGATGGGGCGATGACGGCATGGACACTGTCCAGTCAGAGCCCGCGGCATGAGCACCACTGCCATTCTCACAAGGAAAGAAGGAAGTTCTTGTGATGCATCAGAAGGGGCGGGAAACTGCTGTTTTCCAGCAACGATGCTTTGAGTGCTGAGTGATTTTCTGCTGGCAGGAGTGGCTGTCTGTGTGATGTGGTTTGCACAGGTTGTGCCGTTCTCCTGAGAAAACCGGTACCCATCTGAAAAGGCACCCAGGAGTCGCTGAAAAATACAGAGGACCCACTTGGCTCTGTCCTTCGTCCTCAGCAGGGGAAGTCCGTGCGGTTCAAGGCTGCGAGGCAAAGAGATGCAGAGGAGCAAACCTGTCTTTCCTCCTGGGAAAAACAGGGAGCAGCAGAGTGGGTGACAACCAGTGCGATAGAAAGTTCAGTTTTGTGTGGCTACTGCCCCCAACGGACGCAATCCAGGCTGGCGATGGGATGCCGGAGGCGGAGGGACAGCGGAGCAGATTGTGCGTTGTAGATGGCATCAGCTGTGCAAACACAAAAACGGGTTAGGCGACATCTAGCCTTCTGGCTGCTTCTGTTGGCTCTGGAGAGGGCGGAAGCTTTGGAGTCGGGTAAAGGAGGCACTGCCTGGCCAGGAGCCCCCTAGAGAGCCAGCGTGGCTTAGTGGTTAGAGTGTTGGACTAGGACCTGGGAGACCAGGGTTCAAATCCCCACGCAGCCATTATTATTAATTATTATTATTATTAGAATTTATATCCCGCCCTTTACCCGGGGGTCTCAGTCATGAAGCTCTGTTGGTGACCTCGGGCCAATGGCTATCTTAGCCCACCCTCACAGGGTTGTTGAGAGGATAAAAAGGCAGAAAAACCCCACATACCCTATCTCAGTGGTGTAGCGTGAAGGGGCTAGGAGGAGGCCCCGTGGCCCTGGGCACAGGATCTTTGGGGGGGGGGGGCACGAACCAGGCACACCCTGCAGAGATCCTTGTTGCACCCTGCCTGGCTCCGGCAGCTCATAGTCACTCTCTTTCAGCCTGACCAAGCTTACTGGGTTGTTGATGAGGGGCAAACGAAGGAAGCATTTTTAAAAATATATACTGAAAAACTGCAGTGGGGCTCTCCCACCCCCTCCTCCAAGCAGCTTGGGGGTGCGTTTCAGCTGCTGCACAACGATCCTGCGAGGTAGCTGAAGCCAGAAGATGGATGCCTACCCAAGGCCACCCATAGCTGGTTGGAACAGGTTCTGCTGAAGGACTCTGTGTAACTTATGAAGCTTGCATCCTTCCACCAACAGACATTGCTCCGATAGCAGAGAGGGCCTTTCAGATTTCTCCCTTCCCTCTTCCCCCCTTTCTCCTCCCACTGTCCTTTTTCATTCTGCTCTTCACTAGGTGGAGCTTTGATTCAGCACACGGGTCTCATATTCTCCTGTGATATTCATATGCCATCGGCCTACCCTTCCCTCCTCAGTCAATCAACTCCAGTCTCTGGTTGATTAATCTGCTGGCGATGTCTCTTACCTGTCTCTGCTGCCGTCTCAGCCACAATCAGCTCAGCTGCTGCTCCCCAGGAAACGGCGAAGTTGCCAGGGTGTCCCAGGGCGCTGCTGAAGGGGGGCTGCCCTGGGGGAGACTTGGCAAGGGGCGATGAAGCATCCAGTGGCCAGAGGAGGAGGCCTGGGCAGAGAGTCAAAGAGTTGGCATCAGCTGGCCGCCAATGATGTTTGGAACTCATGGGCAAGGCTGGATTTAGGTTTGATGAGGCTCTAAGCTACCGAAGGTAATGGGGCCCTTTATATGTCCAGCTGTCCTTTGCCAACAACAAATTGTCGCTGCTTTTGGTGTTGAATATATGCTCTATGGTAATTTATGGACCTAATAGGTATCTCAAGCCACTACCGAGGGCCTGCAAGTGATTGGCTAATTCCGGAATTCTCCTGTAGGCCAATCAGGTTGTGGATTCACTTCCATCTGGAGCTGGATTGGGTGGCTCCTACAGACCAATCATACTGCTGCATTGTTCTAGGACCAATCAGACTGCTGCATTTTGGATCCTATTCAACTCAGTACATAACAGTGGGTCACCATAAATGTGCAATCTGCAGGGGAGAAGAAGCAAGGGGGAGGGTGTGCTTAACCCGCCTCTCCCTGCTGCCTTGCCCCTGCAGTTTCCTGGCCTCTTCCTTCATATTCACAGAATGGTTATTGCTTCTGAGAGCCCCTGTTGGAGGGAAAGCACATTTTGGGGGGGAATGGTGGGTGGGGAAAGGGTAAACTCTCCCCTGCCTGGTGCTTCTTCACTGTAAATTGTTCCTCTCTGCCTCACAGAGGGGAAGCAGCAACTGGAGTCCTCTCTGCCATTTGACAGGCTCTGGGGTTGGATGGTACCCACCAAAGTCATTCAAGCAAAGCTCTGCAAAGGGGTCAGCAAACTTGGGCCTCGGGCCAGTGTCTCCAGTGCCGATTGTGCGGCAGACTGGAGGGTAGGGGAGTGTGTGCCCATACGCGTGTGCACACGCTATTTCTGGCGCACTTACGGGTCAGAGGAGCACCAGAAACAGCTTGTGCGCATGTGCACGGGCCTCCTCCGACCTGGATGTGCACCGGAAATAACGCTTGCACATGTGCAAATAATGTTTGCGCATGCGCACAAGCTATTTCTGGTGCTCCTCCGACCCGTAAGTGGGCAGCCGCACAGCACAGCGCCGGTAAGAGCGGGTGGGAGCAGTGGGCCACGGGCCAGATAAATGAGTCCCTCTGGCCTTATCCAGCCCACGGGCCTTAGTTTGGGGACCCCTGGTCCAGGACATCCTCTGCACCTCCCACTCCACACAAAACGCAAGAATAGCCTGCTGGATGAGACCACCCAGTCCAGCATCCCGTTCTCACAGTGGCCAAGCAGATAAGCTTCGGGGAACCCTCTAGTCCAGTGTTTCCCAGGCTTGGGTTGCCAGCTGTTTTCTGACTACAACTCCCATCATCCCTAGCTAGCGAGACCAGTCATCAGGGGTGATGGGAGTTGTAGTCCAAAAAAAGCAGCTGGAGGCCCGAGATTGGGAAACACTGAGCTAGCAGAATCCAAGCACCAGAGTCTTCTCCTGTGGTTTCCAGTGGTTTCAGAAGAATCTAAGGAAAAGCTTAAGGCCAGAAAACGTGGGGTTTGTTTCCTCCTTCGGCTTGCCTCCAGCGATGGAGGCAAGTGTATAGTCCTCATTGTTAGCAGCCCCCAATGGCCCTCTCTCCTCCATGAATGTGCCCCAATCGTCTTTTCAAACCATCCAAATTAGAGTTCCGCAGTTTAACTGTATGCACTGCGTAAAGGAAAATGCTCTTTTGCCTGGTGTTGAGAGAGAGAGAGAGAGAGAGAGAGAAAGAGCAAAACTTAAGAACTGGGTACCACTCACCTGGTAGTCGGGACTGGGTAGGGGGGTCTTCTTCTGCCTCTGCATGTTTAGCCGAGGTGGCACTGGTGGTTTAGCCGAGGTTTGCAACTCGGGGGTGGCGCACAGAGATGGGGCAGCATTTGCTGCCTGGAGCTGAGGGTTGGTGCAGAAGGGGAAGGGAAGAATTAATCCAGATCTTGCCCCATAAGCTGCACTGCCCACCCCACCCTGGCCGGTATTGCACCTTGTTCTACCGACCTCTTTCTCCTGGCGCATCATGGCCAGTTCCTGAAGCACCACCTCCACGTCTTCCAAATCCCCCTCGTCCCCCTCGTCCTCCAGGCTGGCACTGCTGTCTTCTTTGTAGCTGAAGGCGTCAATGAGGATGTCTTCGTGGCCCCAGATCTCCCGGCGACAGAAGGGGCAGGTATGAGCTTCGGAGAGCTAGGGGGCAGAGAAGGCTGCGTTAGAGTTTGCCAGGCTGCTGTCAAGGGCGGCTGTGTTCCCAAAAGGGGAGCTTGGAGGTGGAATCCTGCCCAGGTTCCTGTTAAAGGCGAATCTACATAATTCGCACACAGACCTCCCATGAAACAGGCCTTTTCTGAATTTTGCAGCCAAGTAACATGTACCAAAAATGCTGGGATAATGTGCATTTTTTAAATTGCATGTATTAATGAAAATATGGTGGAATTATAGGGTTGCGGAGTTGGAAGGGAGCTTAATAATAATAATAATAATAATAATAATAATAATAATAATAATAATTTTTATTTATACCCTGCCCATCTGGCTGAGTTTCCCCAGCCACTCTGGGTGGCTCCCAACAGAATTAATGATAATAATAATAAAAAGGCGATAAAACATCAGAATTAAAACTTCCTTAAACAGGGCTGCCTTCAGATGTCTTCTAAAAGTCAGATAGTTGTTGACATCTTATGGGGCAGGTGCCACCACCAAGAAGGCCCTCTGCCTGGTTTCCTGCAACCTCACTTCTCGCAGCGAGGAAACTGCCAGATAGCCCTCAGAGCTGGACCGCAGAGTCCAGGATGAATAATGGAGGTGGAGACGCTCCTTCAGGTATACTGGGCCAAGGCAGTTTAGGGCTTTAAAGGTCAGCACCAACACTTTGAATTGTGCACGGAAACGTACTGGGCCATCTAGCAAGAATCATAGCTAATGTCCCCAAAAATCCACATGATATTAAGGAAAGCTGCATTGTGAAAATGTGCATATTACGTAGAATTGCATACTAGCAAATTTGGAGAACTTCACATAAAACGCTGGTGAATTTTCATGAGGTTTTTTTGTTTTAAATAAAGCAGTCGCGAATTGGTATGGAAATGTGGGGAACAGGATTTAAGGCTGTAAAATTGAGAAACAGAGAGGAACCAATTTGGGCAGATTTGCCCCACCTTTGCCCAAAGAGGGGCAGTAACAGTTGCAGAAGAGAGTGCAGCAGCTGATGTGCTTTTGCAACACATGTGAAAGGCGTTAAGAACTGGGAACTTCAACAAAGTGTTGCTGCATGGAGCCCTGCTGTCCTGGATTCTAATCGTGCCATTCCATTCCCTCGGGTTGTAATTCCCCCACTGTCAAGTCAGCATTCCCTGGCTGCTGAGGCTACAGAGAGGCAGCATAGTGTAGTGGTTAGAGTTTCGGACTAGGACCTGGGAGGGACCAGGGTTCAAATCCCCACTTCGGCATGAAGCTCACTGGGTGACCACTGCCTATCTCAGCCCAACATACCTTGCAAGGTTGTTGTGGGGAATCAGATGAGGAGGGAGGCCTCAGTAATAATAATTTTATTATTTATACCCCGCCCATCTGGCTGGGTTCCCCTTGAGCTCCTTGGAAAAAGAGGTGGGGAAATATATGCAATAAATAAACAGTAAATACTGAGTAAGTACCGTGCCAACAAAGACCCTTATAGATAAAGCTATGGTTTTCCCAGTAGTGATGCATGGAAGTGAGAGCTGGACCATAAAGAAGGCTGATCGCCAAAGAATTGATGCTTTTGAATTCTGGTGCTGGAGGAGACTCTTGAGAGTCCCATGGACTGCAAGAAGATCAAACGTATCCATTCTGAAGGAAATCAGCCCTGAGTGGTCATTGGAAGGACAGATCCTGAAGCTGAGGCTCCAATACTTTGGCCACCTCATGAGAAGAGAAGACTCCCTGGAAAAGACCCTGATGTTGGGAAAGATGGAGGGCACAAGGAGAAGGGGACGACAGAGGACGAGATGGTTGGACAGTGTTCTCAAAGCTAGAAGCATGAGTTTGACCAAACTGCGGGAGGCAGTGGAAGACAGGAGGGCCTGGCGTGCTCTGGTCCAGGGGGTCACGAAGAGTCGGACACGACTAAACAACAACAAAATACTGAGCACGCTCAGTCTTCACTGGGTTGAGGTTTTTTTGAGTGTTTTCTCTCCTTTATGGTGTTTGTGGTTTGCGCTCGCTTTTATCACCCCTTGTGAGGCTAGGAGGCACCTAAGGGTTGTGGCTGTGTGGGAATTTGAACTACGCCGTCCCTCGTTTAAATCTGACTCCCTGACTGTAAGAGAGAGACACACGGTCTCTGAGTTTGTTGAAATACGATGGGCTGGAGAATTGGCTTATGCTGCCAAACGATAAGGAGCAGCTTATCTCCGAAATGTGCTGAGGAGAATTAAGAGAGCGAGAGGGATCCTAATGAACTGTCTCATGCAAATGGGCCATTAAGCCTGATGGAACTGATAAATCCAGATGCGTGGCGGATGAACTTGTCAACTCCCTGTACTGCCGTCTCCAGTCTCAAACGATTTTCTTAATGATTTATGGAAGCTTGATGAGCGGTCCGGGGGTTAGATTACAAACTCAGGGCCGTATTTCAAAATGGAGATACGTAGATAGCGATATAAAATGAATTAGACGCATTTAGAAATAGCAAACCAGGGATAGAGAACCTGAAGCTCTGCAGACGATGGTGGAGTACAGATCCCATCATCCCTGACCAGTGACCATGCTGGCTGGGGCTGATGGGAGTCAGAGTTTGGCCACGACTGGAGTTCGGCAAGTTCCCCATCCTTGTACAGCGGTACCTTGGTTCTCAAATGCCTTGGTACTCAAACAACTTGGAACCCATACACTACAAACCCGGAAGTAAGTGTTCCAGTTTGCGAACTTCTTTCAGAGTGTTACGCTTCCGATTTGAGTGTTACACTGAGTTCTGTGTCTTTCTGCTATTTATTTTGCATTTTTGTTTCTGCGGCCTTTTTTTTGTGACTGTGTGGAACCCAGTTCAGCTACTGATTGATGGGCTGTGTGACAGCAGTACACTGTTTATTGCTTTCATTTTATGGATCAATGGTCTCGTTAGAGAGCAAAATTCATGTTATATTGCTGTTTAAGGGTTATTTTTAAAAGTCTGGAATGGATTAATCCGTTTTGCATTACTTTCTATGGGAAAGTGCACCTTGGTTTTGGAACGCTTTGGTTCTGGAACGGACTTCCGGAATGGATGAAGTTTGAGAACCAAGGTACCACTGTACTGACTGGATGAACACTTAAGCAAGATGGAATCAGTATTATGGGCTGGCTGGAAGCAGAGGAATGGAGGGAGGAGCCAGCTCGGGATGTGACAGTTCATCTTGTGGAGCACATCAAGGAAAACAACAACAAGAGGCTCAGCCACACCGTCCAAACATATGCCACTTCAACAGTCATGGCTTCCTCCAAAGAATCTTGGGAACTGTAGTTTTCTTGTCACAGAATGACCTTGCCCTCTGACCAGTTTAACAGCCGGTCCCTCCTCCCAGGGGACTCTGGGAACTGTAGCTCTCGGAAGGGAATGGAGGCACAATTCCCATAGTGATATAATTTTTTAAGGTTTGTTAAGGGTGCTGAGAGGAGGCCCCTATTCGCCTGTTGTTGTTGTTTAGCGTGTCCGATTTGTCGTGACCCCCACGGACCAAAGCATGCCAGGCACTCCTGTCTTCCATTGTCTCCCACAGTTTGGTCAAGTTCATGTTAGTACTGTATTTTTCGCTCTATAAGACGCACCAGACCATAAGATGCACCTAGTTTTTGGAGGAGGAAAACAAGAAAAAAAATATTCTGAATCCCAGAAGCCAGAACAGCAAGAGGGATTGCTGCACAGCGATCCCTCTTGCTGTTCTGGCTTCAGCGAAAGCAACACAAAGCCTCTTCAGGGCAGCGGGAAGAAGGCTCCCCCTGCCCTGAAGAGGATTCGCACGGCTATCCCAGAAGCCAGAACAGCCAGAAGGATCGCTGCGCAGCAATCCCTCTTGCTGTTCTGGCTTCAGCGATAGCTGTGCAGCCTGCATTTGCTCCGTAAGACGCTCACACATTTCCCCTTACTTTTTAGGAGGGAAAAAGTGTGTCTTATAGAGTGAAAAACACGCTAGCTTCGAGAACACTGCCATATTCGTCTACAGAACTAAAATTCCCAGAGTCCCCTGGGGATAGGGACTGACTGTTAAACCACTCTGAGGAACTGTAGTTTCAGGAAGGGGAATAAGGGTCTCCACACAACCCTCAACACCTTTTACAAACTACAGCTCCCAAAATTCTTTGGAGGGAAGCCATGATTCTTAAAAATGGCATAATGCTTAATGTGGAATGGCATTAAGAGTGGCTGAGGGTCAAGGAAAGGGCGAGGAGACAGTAAGCTGGTAGTTCACAAGAGAAGCAGCTGCTTGCATAAGGCAGTGAGGACCAGCCAGGCAGGGTGAAAGGGCAGGGGCCTGGGAAAGGTCAGGGATCGGGCCCTCACCTGCCACGTGTTGAGGCAGCCCCGGCAGAGGAGATGGCCACAAGGCTGGATGCGGACATCCTTATCGTTCTCGGCGCAGATCTTGCAGAGCTGGAAGGTGGAGCCCACCTGGCAGTAGAGTTCAAACTGCTCCTGTGGGAAAAGAAGAAAGGGGCATGGGATGGCGACTTGAGAGAACGAGAGGCAGCGTGGCTTAATGGTTGGAGCACTGAACTCGGAGACCAATGTTCCAATCCTCACTGAACCCTGAAGCTGAGGTCGCTGCCTCTCAGCCTAAACTACCTCACAGGGTTGTTTGGAGGGTACATTTGGGAGAGGGGAAAGCTAGAGATAGGCATGCACTGTTTTCCACCAAAGGTCTGGTGAAACGCAATGGTTTTAACCTGCCATTTTAAATGTTAAAGAGGAAGAAAGTGGTGCCAGGTGGATATCTCCAGGGAGTGGTAGGCCACAAACAAGGTGTCAGTACCCAAAAGTCCCCTTATCCTGGGTGGATCTAAACACAGGAAACCCGCCCCCCGTGCTATACATAAGTCAGAAATTAGATCATTTTAACAAAAGATTTTTAAAAAACTCTATGGAAAATCACATTTTTAATTTTCCTGCTCTCTGGCGGCATCTGGTGTTGCATGTTGATAGCACATTCAAATTGCTGTTTCTTTACTATTGTAGCTGAGTCCCCAGGTGGGACCCACCTAGAAGCTGCAGATATGGGGGCTGGAAACCAGGCATTTGATGAAGGTGGACATGCACGAGTTTTTTATCCTGCTGTCCCCGCTGTCTCTCTACTTGGAGCACTTAATTTTAAAGTCTTAGCGGCCTGCTCAGGTTGGGAGAAGAGAACAAGGAGACTTACTTGCGAGACCTGGATTCGGTTTTGGGATGACACCTCCGTCAACTCGGCCAGATCCGGATTTGCATTTTTCCCGTCAGCATACAGATAGCTGCAGAAGGGGGATGGGATAGAAATTCAATCCCAGTCTAGCCTGAAGCTGAATCTAACAAATCCGCCCCTTCCCAAAAAAACACCATGTGAACCAAAACACAAAAATGTGTGCAGTGATCTGAATTTTGCTCTGCAGCATGCTCACCGAACTATGTTTGCAAATTTGCATATATGGGGGGGGGGAGTTTGCATAAAAAGGAATACACTTTGAGCTTCTTGGACGAAAGGTGGTATATAAATATAAAGAAATAATATAAATTGGACTAGTGTAATGCGCTCTATGTGGGGCTACCTCTGAAGGTGACCCGGAAACTACAACTAATCCAGAATGCGGCTACTAGACTGGTGACTGGGGGCGGCCGCCGAGACCACATAACACTGGTGCTGAAAGACCTACATTGGCTCCCAGTACGTTTCCAAGCACAATTCAAAGTGTTGGTGCTGACCTTTAAAGCCCTAAACGGCCTCCGTCCAGTATACCTGAAGGAGCGTCTCCAACCCCATCGTTCTGCCCGGACACTGAGGTCCAGCGCTGAGGGCCTTCTGGCAGTTCCCTCACCACGAGAAGCCAAGTTACAGGGAACCAGGCAGAGGGCCTTCTCGGTGGTGGCGCCCTCCCTGTGGAATGCCCTCCCACCAGATGTCAAAGAGAAAAACAACTACCAGACTTTTAGAAGACATCTGAAGGCAGCCTTGTTTAGGGGAGCTTTTAATGTTTAATGGATTATTGTATTTTAATATTCTGTTGAAAGCTGTCCAGAGCGGCTGGGGAAACCCAGCTAGATGGGCAGGGAATGAATGAATGAATGAATGAATGAATGAATGAATAAAAATACAGTGGTACCTCAGGTTAAGTACTTAATTTGTTCCGGAGGTCTGTTCTTAACCTGAATCTGTTCTTAACCTGAAGCACCACTTTAGCTAATGGGGCCTCCTGCTGCCGCCGTGCCGCCGGAGCACAATTTCTGTTCTCATCCTGAAGCAAAGTTCTTAACCTGAAGCACTATTTCTTTTTAGTGGAGTCTGTAACCTGAAGCATATGTAACCCGAGGTACCACTGTAATATGAAATTAGTAACAATAATAGAACACCCACAACTCCTGCCCCACAACATCCCCACTGCTAATCCCCATCACCTACAAGCCCTCCTTGCGTCCGTCAATCAGCGCCTGGAAGAGGGGCTTGTTCTGTGGGATGGTTTGCAAGATGCTCCCGTCTTCCGTCACGTAGCCGATGGCCCACTGGCCCAGCCGGGTGCAGCTCAGGCGGAAAATATAGCTGAGATGGAGAGAGACCCAGCGAGAGGTCAATAGCGTGGCAATACAGCAGTAAGAACTGGCGGCACAAACGGAATGGCAGTTGTCAAACTGGGGTGGAAGAGACCTGGAAGAGGGATGGCTTGGGGAGTTTCACAGAGGGAGGCGATTTAGAAGCATTTTTAGCTGGGAGCATTTAAGCAGTAGCTGGCGGGGGGGGGGGGGCGTTGGCTGGCATCTTCTAGGGGTCCTCAGAAAACTCCCTGATACCAAGTCAGAGCCTTTGTCCACCTAGCTCAGCGCTGCCCTAACTGTGCGGCAGAAGCTCTGCAGGACTTCTCTAGGGGGAAAGGAGCATGGCTCAGTGGTTAGGGCAACTGCCTTGCAGATTTCAGCATATGACACCGATCCTGGTCTGACCACACTGGCTGCCAATTAGTTTCCGGGCCCAATTCAAAGTGGTGGTTTTGACCTATAAAGCCTTAAATGGCTCAGGACCGCAATATCTCAAGGACCGCCTCTTTCCATATGAAACTATCCGGACCCTGGGATCATCTTCCGAGACCCTTCTTCATGTGCCATCTCCTTGAGAGGTCCGGAGGGTGGCAACACGAGAACGGGGCCTTCTCTGCAGTGGCTCCCCGTCTGTGGAATGCTCTTCCCAGGGAAGTTCACCTGGTGCCTTCATTTTATACCTTTAGGTGCCAGGCAAAAATGTTCCATTTTAACCAGGCCTTTGGCTGATCTGATTGACTTCCTATGCCCTTTTAAAATGTGGGTTTTTTGGGGGGGTGTTTTTATTTTGATTATATATTTTGGGGTTTTGTATTTTGATTTTGTTCTTTGAATTGCCCTGAGGACCTCTGGGTATAGGGCAGTATAATAATAATAATAATAATAATAATAATAATAATAATAATAATAATAATATGCCCCTGGATGAAATGCAAAACAGCCACTGCCAGTCAGTGTAGACAATGCTAGATGGACCAATGTTCCAATTTGATTTAATGAAATTTCCCTGTGTTCCAAGTAGTAGTCTACCTGGAGTTGCCACGAATTGAACCCGGGACTTTTGACATGCAAAGAAGGTGCTCTAACCACTGAGCAGCAAGGTCCTTGCTTTGGGTTGGACAGCCACACCTCCTCCTCCTTCCTTTACTCTCTGAAGGTGCCTCGGCTGTCGAGAGATTCCAGAGCAAGGCAGGATTTTAGATTTGGGCAATTAGAGCACATTTAGCTGTTTAGTCGTGTCCGACTCTTTGTGACCCCATGGACCAGAGCACGCCAGGCACTCCTGTCTTCCACTGCCTCCCGCAGTTTGGTCAAACTCATGCTGGGAGCTTCGAGAACACTGTCCAACCATCTCGTCCTCTGTCGTCCCCTTCTCCTTGTGCCCTCCATCTATTCCAACATCAGGGTCTTTTCCAGGGAGTCTTCTCTTCTCATGAGGTGGCCAAAGTATTGGAGTCTCAGCTTCAGGATCTGTCCTTCCAGTGAGCACTCAGGGCTGATTTCCTTAAGAATGGATAGGTCTGATCTTCTTGCACTCCATGGGACTCTCAAGAGTCTCCCCCATCACCATAATTCAAAAGCATCAATTCTTCGGCAATCAGCCTTCTTGATGGTCCAGCTCTCACTTCCATACATCACTACTGGGAAAACTGTCCATCTTGGGTGCCCTGCTCGGCATAGTTCATAGCTTCTCTGAGTTATTCAAGCCCCTTTGCCACGGCAAGGCAGGGATCCATGAAGGGGTAGAGCACATTAGATTTGGGCAATTAGAGCACATTTGGGCAATCTGTCGCCCCAATGCAATTAATCGACCACCACCAGTCCCCAAACCCCCAAAACAACACTGGACTTTTGAGGTTAGGAAAGCAACGAGAAAAATGGAGGATGAATGAACGATCAGCAGGAAATTGTGTAAATATCTCACAAATCCCACAAGGAGCCCAGGAATGCACACAATGTGGAGTTCTTCAAACCTTAAGTTGCATTTTCCTCGAGGTTCCATTGTATGTGACAGAAGTCAGCATTATCTTGAACCCCAAACCTCTTGTGTTTTCCAGCGTTCCTAAACAGTTAGCTTGGGAGCATACAGAGCCACAACTCCTGCATCTCCAACACTGCATCAGTGTTGCTCCTGCATCTCCTCTCCAGGGTGACCCCAGGAGCCCGTCCTCAATGGCCAACTCGTCTCCTTTCACTCCGATTGGTTCCAATCAGCACAAAGGGCAAGAAGACTTCTTAGTGACTGGATATCTCCCCCATTCATTCTGGCTGGGCGCCTCCAGGAAGCTAGAGGCAGGGACCCCACTGCAGAAGTGGAAAGGGGACTTTGGCCCTCCTGTGACCCCAGTCCACTACACCTCGGCCCACCAGCATATCAGGAAAGAATGCTGAAATATGTTGAAATATACATTTTTTTAAAAACCAGAAGCATTTTTACTTCTGGACATTAATAGGCAAGATGTTAAATTGTTTTTATATGCAACAACTGCGGCAAGAGTATTGTTAGCCCAGAAATGGAAACAAGAAGAAATTCCGACGAAAGAAGAATGGCAAACGATATTAATGGACTATGCAGAATTGGACAAAATGACAGGAAGGATTCGAAACCTGCGGGACCAGCGATTTACAGAAGATTGGAAGAAGCATATGAATTATTTGAAGAGCAAATGTAATCAACAAATCACGCTAGTAGGACTACAAGAAGTTTTGTAAGGAGAAATATACGAAGTGTTATAGAGTAGAAAAAGATAGAGATATTGGTTATGAGTTTGAAATGTAATAAGGGAGATAAGAAATGCATACTGAGAGATTAGATTGGGAAATATTCAGACAGGATTGATGGACGTCAAAAATTTGAATATTATGTAAAAGTATGTTTAATTACTGTTGAAAATGATATGTTTAAAAAACTAATAAAAAATTATACATAAAAAAGGAATGAATGCAGGAAAGACGCTCCTTATTGTATAACTGCCCCATAAACAAATCGGAACAAAGGCTTGAGAAAGAACGGAGCTGGTCTAACCTCCGCGTACACTTTGTGCAAGCGAACCAGAATAAAAACTGGAGGGTCCCTGAGAAAACCAGTTCTTAAGTGATGCAAGGAGGCCTCATTGTGTAGAACCACTCAAGGGAGCCATCTTACCTGCCGGGCTTGTTGGTGTAAGCCTGCAGGCGTGCTTTCACTTCGTCGTAGGTGAGGAAAGCCATGTACCCTGGGTGCGTGACTGCAAGGTACGTCCAGTTCTTGAGCAATGTCGGCCAAGGCTGCAGGGGAGGGAGCAGAGAGAGGCATCAGCAAGCGCCCAGGGAGCCGTTATAAATGTAAGAGAGGGAAGCAGAGAACCTGTTTCAGCCTGAGGGCCAAATCCAGGGGCCGCATGCCGTGGTGGGTGGGGCCATGGGCAAAGTGGGCAGAGCAACAGATGCAAATTTTCCCTTCCGGAGTAGGCTTACATCTACACACACATAGTCCTCCATCCGGGTATTATTAAGGGGGCATTTCCAGGCAGGCTGAAATATACTCGGAGTCGAGAGTGGATTTCATGCTTTTTATTTAGCTCATAGTGTGAGGAGGAATGAAAGTTTCCCCAGAATGTCTGCTTTATATACATTATTTACACAACGGGCTAATTGATTGGCTAATTCCGGGATTCTCCTGTAGGCCAATCAGGTCATGGATTCACTTCTACCTGGAGCTGGATTGGGTGGCTCCTGTGGACCAATCAGACTGCTGCATTCTGGAGCCTATTGTTCTAGCACCAATCAGACTGCTGCATTTTGGAACCTATTCAACTCAGTACATAACACAGGCAAAAGCACTCACAGAGGATGCAAAGCAGGGAGTGTGACCAGGGAGGAGGTGCAGCCTTGAAAGAGCCCTGAGGGCCAGAGAAAGAAGTCCGGAGGGCCACATTCCCTACCTCTGATATAAGAAAAGTCCTCCTATATCAGACCAAAGGTCTATCTAGTCCAGGGTTTCTCCAGGTGTTTTGGGACTACAACTCGCATCATACGGGACTGCCTCCTGGTAGGCCCCGCAGAGGATCTTAAGGTCCACAAATGACAACATTTTGGAGGTCCCAAGTCGCAAGGTGGTTAGATTGGTCTCAACTAGGACCAGGGCCTTTTCAGTACAGTGGTACCTCTGGTTAAGAACTTAATTCATTCCGGAGGTCCATTCTTAACCTGAAACTGTTCTTAACCTGAGGTACCACTTTAGCTAATGGGGCCTCCCGCTGCTGCAGCATGATTTCTGTTCTCATCCTGAAGCAAAGTTCTCAACCCGAGGTACTGTTTCTGGGTTAGCAGAGTCTGTAACCTGAACATAGCCGTCAACTTTTCCCTTTTCTTGCGAGAAATCCTATTTGGAATAAGGGAATTTCCCTTAAAAAAGGGGAAACGTTGACAGCTATGAACCTGAAGTGTCTGTAACCTGAGGCGTCTGTACCCCGAGGTACCACTGTACTGGCCCCTACTTGGGGAACGTTCTGTCACATAGACCAGGGCCCTGCGGGACTTGACATCTTTCTGCAGGGCCTGCAAGACAGAGCTGTTCCCCCTGGCCTTTGGTTTAGACTCAGTCTGACCCTTATGTTTCCCTACCCTTATGGTTTTGATCTATGGGCTACTTTTAAAATGAGGCTGCATTTTAAATTGCATTTTAACCTGTATTTTAAATTGGTTCCCCCTCCCCTATTGTGTTTTTACTGTAATTTTACTGGTGTTAGCTGCCCTGAGCCCGGCTCTGGCCGGGGAGAGCGGGGTATAAATAAAATTTATTATTATTATTATTATTATTATTATCCCTAGGACAATATTTCACTCAGTCCTGACACACATAATGATTTGCAGTACATTGCCAGGTCAAACATTATGAAACCGACATCACTTCAAATCGGTATTGGGCAATATATTGATATATCACCCAGCCTAAACTGCCATCGAGGGTTATAGTCTGGCACCTGCTACACCCCTGCCCACTGACAAGGGCTCTATGAAATGACATGAGGAACCGAAAGCTGCAATAGCCTGACCACACAGCCCTAATAATGACTTTTTTATTTGTAAGCCGCCCATCTGGCTGGGTTAGCCCAGCCGCTCTGGGCAGCTTCCAACAAAATATAAAAACACAGTAAGACATACACCAAACATTAAAAACTTCCCAATACAGGGCTGCCTTAAGATGTCTTCTAAAAGTTATATACCATTAGTTATTTATCTCCTTGAGATCTGAAGGAAGTGTGTTCCACAGGGCGGGTGCCACTACTGAGAAGGCCCCCTGCCTGGTTTCCTGTTAACTTCGCTACTCACAGGGAGGGAACCGCCAGAAGGCCCTCGGAGCTGGACCTCAGTTAACAAAAACTTGTGCCACATTCACACCATCCATTTAAAGCGCTATGATACCACTTTAACTGTCATGGCTTCCCCCAAAGAATTCTGGGAGCTGTGTCGTATTAAGTGTGCTGAGAGTTGTTAGGGGGGAAATACGTATTCGCCTCCCAGAAGTACAATTCCCAGAGTTCCTTTGGAAGTGGGATTGACTGTTAAAATACTGTGGAAATTATAGCTCTGTGAGGGGAATATGGGGGTCTCCTCACAGCTCTCGGCCCTTTTAACACAGGGCTTGAGCCTTGCCATCTCAGAATGTAGGATAAGTTGGAGTTCTTGTTATTAAATATACCAAGAAAAAAGAACACCAAGAACCCAGGCCAATGTAAGTTTTAATAGTGGGAGTGGTCCCTACTCACAAATCAATAGTCAATAGTAACAAAACTCTAATTATCCCTAATTCTGTAACGAATTATTGTGTTATACATATCTTTATGAGTTGAGTTTGTAATCTCTGTTAGAGTTTGTAACCTCTATTTGAGTTTGTAATCCTTGTCAGAATACAGTGGTGCCCTGCAAGACGAACGCCTCGCAAGACGGAAAACCCGCTAGACGAAAGGGTTTTCCGTTTTGGAGGTGCTTCGCAAAACGAATTTCCCTATGGGCTTGCTTCGCAAGACGCAAATGTCTTGCGAGTTCCTGCGGGGGTTTTTCCCTTTCCACCCCCCTTTTTCTGAGCAGCTAAGCCGCTTATCAGCTGATCCGCTAAGCTGATAAGCCGCTAAAAGCCGCTAAACTGCTAATAGCGCTAATCCGCTAAGCTGTCAATGGGCTTGCTTCGCAAGACGAAAAAACCGCTATACGAAGAGCCTCACGGAACAGATTAATTCCGTCTTGCGAGGCACCACTGTACATACTTTTGAATGGATTATTTTCTGTTACCATTGACTATTGATTTGTGAGTAGGGACCACTCCCACTACTGAAACTTACTGAGTTCTTGGTGTGCTTTTTCCTTGCCATCTCAGAATGTAGGACGCAGTATTTGGAAGGCAGGGCGAAGTGACTTGCAGGAAGCTTTCGGCGAGAGCTTTGCAAATGGGTCAGAGGGCTGCCGGCTCCCCCTGACAAACAACCGGCTGCCTCCTTCACGACATCCGTCCCCCCCCTTCCTCCACACCCCTCCATGGAAGATCTTTGTCTTGTGTGCACCGTTTGCGTTTTTCGCGCCTCTTGCAAGGAGAGCTGCTGACCACAGGGCAGGATGTGGGTGGTGTGCGTCCATCGCTCACACAAGGCTGCCATGCGTGGGTGGTAGCAGAGGGGGGTCAGCAGAGGTGGGCGAGGAGCCAAAGTTTCCATCTCTTGGCTCGGTTTAATTTCGCAAAGGTGCAGGGAGGAAATGCGTTCTGGGTTTTTTTAAAGCAAAAACACCTCCCCTCACTGAACATATAAAGACCACAGGCAACACAACAGAATGCGTGTGCCATATTCCCTCTAATAGCAAACTTGGGGGGGGGTTGCATGACAACGGGAAATGGAGATAAAATAGGACCACCAAGAGCAGTTTCCATAAAATTAGCCCTGCCGTTCCTCTGATTCATATAATCAGCCCCCATTTTCCGTGTTTGCACCCCCTATATTCCTATTCTGGGTTTTTAAAATATATATATACAGTGGTACCTCAGGTTAAGTACTTAATTCATTCTGGAGGTCCGTTCTTAACCTGAAACCGTTCTTAACCTGAAGCACCACTTTAGCTAATGGGGCTTCCCTCTGCTGCCGTGCCGCCGGAGCACGATTTCTGTTCTTATCCTGAAGCAAAGTTCTTAACCTGAAGCACTATTTCTGGGTTAGCAGAGTCTGTAACCTGAAGCGTATGTAACCTGAAGCGTATGAAACCCGAGGTACCACTGTACCATTATATTATTGTCTTCTTGGTTTTATGTTGTATTTTTGTTTTAAATATTTTTTTTTGTTTCACTATCGTACACCATTTGGAGTTTTGTTTTGTTTTTAAATGCTAAGCAGTTTGTAAATGCTTTAAAACAAATACATTTCGGTGCCCAAGTATTCCGACATTGCTTATTTTGAATGTGAGGAGTCAAAGCAGAGCAAAACGTTTCATTTTCAGCATTAAACTTCCTCCCCTCTGTCTATTCTGGAGGGATAACAGATATCAGATAACAGATATGTTAAGAGTGTTTGTTTTTATTTCATAGACTTTCTATTATATCAAAAGCCTGGAATGTATTACTGCTGTCCACGCCCTCCACACCCAATTCTTTGTCCCTGCTTCGATATTTTGCAAAATGACCTGCACCTGAGAGTGGATGGCAGGCCAAGAATGGCCCATAGAAGGAAGAAGTCACAGCCAAAGAAGATAAAGAAGATCGGTAAAATAATCTAGTGAACTATTCAGGACATATTAGACAATATGAAACCCAAAAGGACATTGGTTTTTTTTCCTTTCTTTCTTTTTAAACAAGGGAAATGTTTAAAGCATAACCTTGTGAGCTTTGTGTTTAGGTTTTTACATTAGTCAAACTTTTAAAAGTCACTTGTAATAAAATGAACAAGGTTTAATAATTAGATTATTAAGAATATAAGATTTTAAGGATATGCATGAATAAGATAAAATAATAATAAATAATAAATAAATGGAACCAGGAGGGGGAATGGAGGGAAGTCAATTAAGATGTATGGTTGAAATTGTTAATTGTGAATATTATTATTGTTTTTATTTTTGGAAAATTAATAAAATGTTATAAAGAAAGATATTTCGCAAAATGATGATTCCGTTTTGCGTTTGATTTTGTATTTTGCTAAAACAGTAAATCAATATAAAATAAACAGATTTCCGTTTCCCCTCCCCAAGTATTCCGATTTTGCTCCTTTTGAAGGTGAAGAGGGAAAGACGTTTCGTTTTCAGGGTTAAAACCAACTCCAAGGTCCCACCAACTCCCCAGGTGTACCTGAAAGAGGCGGGTGAAAATGTCAAACTCAAATACGGAGATGTGCCCATTGCAGGTGAGGTCGATGGTGGATCTCAGGGCTAAGGCCATTGGGCCGGGATCCACAGGGTGGACCCGATCGAGTCCTTCCCGAAATTCAGACCAGGATACGAGGCTCCTGCAGAGAAATGAAAGGGTGAGGCCAAATTCAGAGTAAGGAGGGTCACTGGCCAATTGGAACATGCCCAGACGAGGGCAACCAGGGATAGCAAGAGAATGAATGAAACGCCAATCATTCGAAATACTACGAGGTCACTTTCGCTAGACATGGCTTCCCCCAAAGAATTATGGGAGCCACGGACTGTGAAGGGAGCTACAATCCCCAGAGTGGTTTAGCATTCAATCTCTCCTCACAAGGAAACTCTGGGAACTGTAGGTCTGTGAGAGGAACCGGGGTTCTCCTAAAACAGCGGTTCTCAACCTCTGGGTCCCCAGATGTTGTTGGACTACAACTCCCATCATTCCTGAGCTCTGGCCTTTCCAGCTAGGGATGATGGGAGTTGTAGCCAAACAACACCTGGGGACCCACAGGTTGAGAAAGGCTCAAAACTCTTACCTACTTGCACTTTGACATGCTTTCGAACTGCTAGGTTGGCAGGAGCTGGGGCTGAGCAATGGGAGCTCACCCCGTCATGGGGATTTGAACCGCCAACCTTCTGATCGGCAAGTCCCAGGCTCTGTGGTTTAACCCACAGCGCCACCCGCGTCCCAGTATATTAATAGTGAAATAATAGTCTATTAATAGTGAAATAGTTATTAAGCTCTAACTTAAAATGACTTTTATTCATAACAAACTCATTGGCATTTGGCAATAACAAAAGTTCCTTTAGAAACACAATTTACAAAGACTTACAATCTAGTCTCCAGAAACTTGCTATAACATGTAATAATAATAGGTGTAATATATGATGCAAACTACTAATAAATATAAATAGCAGAACGTAGGCACCCTATATATAGAAATGAGCAAACCAGTGATATTTTAGGGATGAAGCGAGCAGGCGGGATGCATGACTTACATCCTAGGAGCCTACGCAACACAAAAATGTTGCTGTATGTAGGTTTTATTTTATTTGTTTTTTTATATTATATTTTGAAAATGTACATCCAGGTTTTTTCCCCTTTAATTTTTTTGGGCCACCCCAAGAGAGTGGGGCCCTAAGCTATAGCTTGTTTAGCTTATACGGGTGGCACTGTGGGTTAAACCACAGAGCCTAGGATTTGCCGATCAGAAGGTCAGCGGTTCGAATCCCCGTGACGGGGTGTGCTCCCGTTGCTCGGTCCCTGCTCCATGCCAACCTAGCAGTTCGAAAGCACGTCAAAGTGCAAGTAGATAAATAGGTACCACTCTGGCGGGAAGGTAAACGGCATTTCCGTGCGCTGCTCTGGTTCGCCAGAAGCGGCTTAGTCATGCCGGCCACATGACCCGGAAGCTGTACGCCGGCTCCCTCAGCCAATAAAGCAAGATGAGTGCCGGAACCCCAGAGTTGGCTACGGCTGGACCTAATGGTCAGGGGTCCCTTTACCTTTTTAAATCTGGCACTGGTGTGTTGAAGTAGAAAGAGTAGGATGTTTGTACCAAGCCTGAGCAACCCGCAGGGAGGGTCCTACCTTGATCCCCACGTCTCCCTCCAGAAGGTCTGGGCCTCGGGCTTGCTGAGCTGGTAGGTGCTGCCGCGGTCTTGCCCGTCGGGGAACAAAGCCTGCAGTTCGGCCAACATGTGGCTAAAGATCAGGGACAGCTTGGTGAGATTCCTCCTGCAGCAAGAGAAGGGGAAATGGGGAAGGCCAACCAATCAGCCAGTCAATCAATCAATCACACACAACTGGCCTTAGCTGTAGGCACAAATGATAATCATTTACCAGCGGTGCCCGGGGAGGCAATTTTTACAAGCACACACAACACATCGAAGTATCGGTACAGCGGGTGTGAAATATAATGCCATTTCCTGCTTCTCACAATACAGTGGTACCTCTGGTTAAGAACTTAATTCGTTCTGGAGGTCCGTTCATAACCTGAAACTGTTCTTAACCTGAGGTACCACTTTCGCTAATGGGGCCTCCCGCTGCTGCCACACGATTTCTGTTCTCAGCCTGAAGCAAAGTTCTTAACCCGAGGTACTATTTCTGGGTTAACGGAGTCTTTAACCTGAAGCGTCTGTAACCTGAGGTACCACTGTAATTTACAGTATCTGAAATAAATGTTGGCGGTTGTGGGCTCTCCTTCACTGGAGGTTTTTAAGCAGAGGCTGGATGGCCACCTCTCATGCATACTTCAGTCGATATTCCTAGATGACCCTCGGGATCCCTTCCCGCTCTGTAGTTCTATGATTCCAGTTGCCCCCCTTTGACTCATAGTCTTGAAGCCGTTTAGAAATACGCCATTCATAAAAACCACACCGTGCAGTAATCAGCCTCATCTTGCTAATAATAGAATTCAACAGCACGGGCTTTGAACGAATTTCCCTTCAGGTTTCATGACAGCAAAGCTTCACCTGTTGGATTTCAACTGTGCCTCTGTCAAAGCCCCGGCCAGGACAGAAGGAGCAACCTTGCAGTCAGGCATAGGGCTTGTTTTTTTGCGTGGGACAGGGGGGAAATGTGGGAAAATATATGGGTTGTCGTTTAACAACAGCAGAACAGGCAGAAATATAACAGGTGAAACGCTTTCCTCTTCGATGCCTCTTGGGGCTTGTGCATTAGGTATATGTTGCAGTGGGAAGGGCTGGGTGAGTGGCTTCAGCGGGGTCCAAACAGGGTTGCTGAACCGCCAGAAAAAATCCAGGCCTGGCCTGCTCCTGTTCCTTTAACAGCAGGCTGCCATGAGGGAATGAGACAAAGGGACATTATCTGCAGATTGCTGTAGATCAAAAGGCTGCAGCTCATGGGTTCAAAAGGCAGCAAGAAACTTTTATTCATAAGGTCCAATTGTGGCCTTATAAAACAGGAGGGGAGAGGCCCTGGTTACTAAGCAACCGGCTGATAAATGAGGAAACAGAGCTCAATGAGGCCGCAGGTGGATGGGTGGGGGGGGAAATGGCCAACTCTCTTTTCTTTCACCTGCTCCTGTGCTGCTATCAGTCCCGTGATCTGCACACCTTAGCATGAAATGATTCCCTGACGAATTTTGCAGTCAAGTTGTTAAACCAGGCGGAGGCTGTACACTTCTGAAAGCACACTTCTGAAACGAATCATGGGAACTGTAGCTCATCTCCCACAAAAAACTACAGTTCCCAGCACCCTTAAGAAAGCGCAGTTCCCAGATTCTTTGGTTGTGTGTGTGAAAATTTAAATGTACGCAGCCCGCCACCCCCCCAATTCACCACCCTAGTTGCCATTTCTGCCACAGCATCTAAATTAAAATTCGCCAGCGCCCCTCTTGGAGGGAGGATTTTTAAAAAATGCAGCTCCCCTTTAATGATTGGGTTGAAGATATGTACAAAAACTCACTATGCATGAACAAGTTGTGTGCAAACGTAGGCATGCCATGAACAAATTTAACGATATTTGGATTTCGTTTTTATAAATACCATAAGGTCTGGTTAACTACAATAAGAATTTCCCCTCTTTTTTTTTTTGGTAATGTACACAATATTTGTTGTTGTCCTGCTTTGTTTTCTACATGGGTACTATTTCTTGTTTCTTCTTTTTTGTGTCTTACTTTACCCAATTTTGTACTTTTCTTAAATAAAACAAAAAAACACCGCTCCTCCACCCCTCTTGCATATAAGGCTCATAGGTCCAAGATTTTCTTCTGTTCTGCCTTCTCAGGATTTACAGGCACAGTCCAGATTCTCCTGATCTGGTGTTAAAAAATGCCTTCCATGTAGGCACAGAATTGTGCCCTCTCTCCTCGCCCTGGTTGCAATGTTTCAAAGCCTAAAAGAGCCCCAGGGACTAAATGATATTGATCTACTCCAGCTTTCGAGGTGTACTTGATTTTAAACTAACCACAGCCTTTATTGCAACTTTTAATCCAGGACTTTCACACCTGAGATGTGTACTTTCAAGGCCCACCCTATTCCTGTGATTGCAATCTGCTTTAAGCGTTTTTAATTTTAAATTGCTGTATCCACCTGGGAGCTGCTGGTGAAGGGAAGGTAATAAATGCAATAATTATTACTAGCAAAAATGATAATTCCCCGTGTTTTACCACGGCAGAAACTCTGTTTCCCTTAACAGCTGCCGTGTGGCAGGCAGAAATCCAACAGATGCAGCTTTTTCTTGAACTTGTGCTGCTCGGAAAAACTGCCCTGGTCATATTGTTTAGTTGAATATGAGAATTGTAGAGTTGGAAGGGACCACGAGGGTCATCTAGTCCAACCCCAAGCAATGCAGGAATCTTTCGCCCAGTGTCCCACAACCCTGAGATTAAGAGTCTCATCCTTTACCTATAGAGCCACAGCCAGGTTGTTATTTCATAGGGTTTTTGCCATGAAAGAAGCTGGCAATAGAAACAGTGTTGCCTTATCCCAGAGCACCAGCAGGGTTGCTAGTTTGTAAAACTCCTTCTGGCCAGAAACCTGGGCTTTAGCCAGGCAGAAACCTAACAGGTGTAGCCTTCCACCAGCATGCTTGCAACCTGGGAAGGAAGGGAGGCGAAAAGCGTGCCCTTGCACCTAAATCTGGGGGAGCCACTGGGGTGATCTCTAGATGTTGCTGAATGACAGCCGCCGCCATCCCTAACCATTGGGCATGCTGGCTGGTGCTGATGGGAGCTGCAGTTCAGAAATGCCAGATTAATCCATACTTTGGGGTGGTGGTCTTCAGCTTTGTCAAATTGGAGGGACCCCACAGCACTAACTATTTCCCCAAAATGTGTGCTATTCTGTCAGAAAACAGAAATAATGAACTTTTGCATTTGGAAGCTCACAAGCCGGCTGAAACATAATTGTGCAGTACCATACCCTCCAAGCTTTCTCTGATGAAAACAGGGACATCCTATTCAACAACAACAACAACAACAGCAACAACAGCAACATTTATACTCTGCCCCGGCCGCTCTGGGTGGCTTCCAACATATATAAAAACATAACAAAACATTAAAAAAAACCTACCCTATACAGTTCTGCCTTGAGGTGTCTTCTAAAAGTTGTATATTTAATTATCTCCTTTCCTGGGGGGGGTCCCATAACTTCATACCCTCCAACATTTCTCCAATGAAAATAGGGACGTCCTAAGGAAAAGTGGGGCATTCTGGGATCAAATCAGAAACCGGGACATCTTCTCTAAATCTGGGATTGTCCCTGGAAAATAGGGACACTTGGAAAGCCTGCAGTATTTGAAAACTTAGCTGATTGTAGTTTTAGAGACCCTGCATAATCGGAGGCCCTAAAGCATCACAGAGTTTCGCTCGCTGGCAAATCCAGCACTGGCGACCACCCTTGTCCCAGAAAATGGGGGCAGCCTAGCAAGATGTTGCAGAACCTAGGATAGTTCTGTTGTTGGCAGAGCGTGAGACTCTCGTGAGCCCCACGTTGAGCAAAAATCCCTGCATTGCAGGGGGTTGGGCGAGATGAGGCTTGTGGTCCCTTCCAAAGCTACGAGTCTATGATTCTACGATTTGCCCTCTTTAACGTGCAAAGATTTGACCCATTTCTTGAGGTTTACCTGGCAGCCGAGCCCTCCTGGAAGATCTGTTCCTTCTCCCTCTTGAAGAGCCTGGTGGCTTGCTTGATCTTCTCTAGCAAGTTGGCGAGGAAGACCCGAAAGTAGGTTTCTTCCCAGAGCTGGGCCAAACCTGCCCCGTAGTGTTCCCGAACAAGCCTCAGGTGTTGGTGCGTCTGGGGCAGGAGGTAGGGCAGGTGAGGAGGGCTGTTGCGGAGTCCCAGGCGAGGCTGCCCCACCAGGTGCTGCAGCTTCGCCAAGCCCTGCAGAGCTTTCTCTAGGGTGCGGTGGGCCGAAATCCAGCGAGGCAGCCGGGACGGGACGGGAAGCGTCTCCATGGCAGTCGAGGGGAGGAAAGGAATCGGAGAAAGGCGAGGCCCAGCCTTTGCCGGAGTTCCCCGGTGCCAGCCTGGGAGCCAGGCTAGCAGGTTTCTGAGCGGGCACTGGCTTGCGTCACCCAGAAAGCAGGGAGGAGGGAGGAAAGGTAGAGAAATAAAGAGAGCCAAAGAGCAGGGCTGAGACGTGGAGGGGAGGAAAAAACCTCTGACAAACCCCTGAAAAGGAAACAACAAACAGCGCCGGAGAGCGAGCGAGGCCTTGACAACACACCACAGGGCTGGCCACAACACATGGGGGAGAGTTTTGCAGCAGGAGTGGACAAGCTGATGCCTGCGCCAAGCAGCCTTGTTCGTCTGCCTCAGGGCATCGCACACTCACCCTCAGCACCCCACACACACGCAAAAGTGCTCCGGTTATTCACCTCCCGCTGCCTCTGAATATTGTGCACTGGGTGTGTTGCGCAGGCCGCAGCAGGGGTGTGGCAGCTCTCTCTCTCCCCCCCCAGGGCCGCATTTGCTCCCGCGCAAGCCTCCAAGGGCCGCGTGCGTACCCTCTGACATTTCTCCGATGGAAATAAGGGATGTCCCTGAGAGGAAACGCAACACGAAAAGTGAATAATCGGAATGGGCAATACTTCAAGAACACCTTAAAAACTACTCGAGTACAGTGGCACCTCGGGTTAAGTACTTAATTCGTTCTGGAGGTCTGTTCTTAACCTGAAACTGTTCTTAACCTGAAGCACCACTTAGCTAATGAGGCCTCCTGCTGCTGCCGCGCTGCCGGAGCACGATTTCCGTTCTCATCCTGAAGCAAAGTTCTTAACCTGAAGCACTATTTCTGGGTGAGCGGAGTCTGTAACCTGAAGCGTATGTAACTCGAGGTACCACTGTAATGTAAATCTCCTGGCAGACGCAGAATGGATCTTGAAAACGGAGAAAAGATAAAGCAAAATTTGTATACAAAAAATATAGGAAAGTAGAATAATGAAAATGAAATGCGTATAGATGAACAAATTACAAAACAAAGCAATAAATGTTTACGTTGTGTTTATGTTGGGTTTGTATATACCGTATGTAATTTTTTGTATTGTATGTACAGTGGTACCTCGGGTTACAGACGCTTCAGGTTACAAACGCTTCAGGTTACAGACTCCGCTAACCCAGAAATAGTACCTTGGGTTAAGAACTTTGCTTCAGGATGAGAACAGAAATCACACGGCGGCGGCAGGAGGCCCCATTAGGTAAAGTGGTACCTCAGGTTAAGAACAGTTTCAGGTTAAGAACGGACCTCCAGAACGAATTAAGTTCTTAACCCGAGGTAGCACTTTATTTTATGTATTGTATTGTCTAAGTTCTATGTAAATTAAAGTATAATAAAGAATATATATATATATTAAAGGAAATTGGGACGTCCCGTTCCTGACTGGGTATCCCCAGCCACTCTGGGCAGCTTCCAACATATATCGAAACATAGTAAAACATTAAGCATTTTTTAAAAACAACTTTCCTATGCAGGATTGCCTACAGATGGCTTGGGGGGGTCAGATAACCCCATACCCTCCAACATTTCTCCGATGAAAATAGGGACATCCAAAGGAAAAGTGGGATCAGATCAGAAACTGGGATGGCTTCTCTAAATCAAGGACGTCCCTGGAAAATAGGGAGACTTGGAGGGTCTCTGCATGCCAGAGTGGTGAGGGGACGGGAAGGCGGGAGGTGGGGGCTGGGGGCTAAGTCGAAGGCCTGCGAGGCTGTCTGCACACAGAGACGTCTGGAGCTATCCTCCCCTCGGGCGAGGAAAAGGCTTCATGGTCACAGTTGAAGGACATGTTTAGGGCAGTTCTTAATGTTTGATGTTTTATTGTGCTTTTAATTCTGTTGGGAGCCGCCCAGAGTGGCTGGGGAAACCCAGCCAGATGGACGGGATAATAATAATAATAATAATAATAATAATAATAATAATAATAATAATAATAATTATTTATTATTTATACCCCGCCCATTGGACTGGATTGCCTACCACTGTTTCATCCTTGGTCAGGAAAACCTTCAACAGTTATGTTTCTGGCTTCAGGGTAGCCGTTCAAGGCAGATAAGCTCTGTCAGTAGAAAATCCGGCCACTTTAACCATGACTATTTTGCATACATATGACCTTTAACTGCAAGCATTTGCCTCGTTGGAAGGTCCATAAGCTAACTAAGGCCTCATCTGCCCACTACATTAAAACAGTATCATGTCTTCTCCCAAAGAATCCTGGGAGTTGTAGTTTGTTAAGACTGCTGAGAGTTGTTAGAAGGCGCCTACTCTCCTCACAGAGCTACAATTCCCACTGATTCCTGGGAAGAGGGATTGACTGTTAAACTGCTCTGGGAAACCAGCCTCATATAACCAGCATGCTCAAGTCAAATTAACGCATGAAGGGGTTAAGACCATAGAGTAAGCTGTCCTGCCAGGCTTAGCTAGGCCACACCCCCTCACCTTGGGAGGAAAGGTTATCAAGCTCCTTGTTCTTCCATTCCACCATGTGAACCCCACCAGTAAGGAGGTCTATGCTGGTTGTTCCAAGATCAGACTCTGTGGCTTAAGCAAGCCACCCTTTGCGATTCTATACAAACAATTTAGAAACACTCACCACTTGGAAAGCGAAGTTTTGCTGCCTGTGTTTTCTGACTGCTGTATGGAAAAGCACATGAATTTGACCTTTGAAGAGTTTGTAAGGAAATCATTTTTCACTTACCAAACCTGTGGTCACTTTCTTTGCTAAGGGAAAAGAGGAACTTTGGGAGCAACTTAGAAGAGGATAGTTTAAGGGTCTAACAGCCTATATTTCCATGCTTTCCTTTGTTGCATGTTTTGTGGTTTTAATTCTCTCACCAAAGTCTACTAGCCCCCAACCTGGATCTTAGGCATCCAGCTAATTCTCTTTTTATTACCTGCATGGCCTGCACAAGAACCTTCTCCCCTCCAGTGGTTTCCAGTCACGGCAAGCCGCATTTTTTCAAAGATTTGCTTATAGATTCTTGGCCTGTTGCCTAGAGAGTCTGTTTTGGTGGAAAGGCGTGTGCAAATGCCATTTTATTTATCTTCCAGGGAACTCGAAAGCTTCCTTGCTGCTTTGTGATGTTTTAGTTGGACCTGATGCAAGAGATTATCATACTGATACTTATCCAAAATATGGTTGCTTTTCATTATTCTCCTTACTACTTTTTAATCTCTGTCGTTTGATGTTATTTCAATGTACATAGCTCTTTGTAGGGCAACACAA
The DNA here is from genome assembly GCF_964234715.1 of Podarcis melisellensis. Taxonomy (NCBI): domain Eukaryota; kingdom Metazoa; phylum Chordata; class Lepidosauria; order Squamata; family Lacertidae; genus Podarcis; species Podarcis melisellensis. Next base: position 81,359,696 of record NC_138540.1, on the reverse strand, counting down.
GGAAAGGCAGACCTTCCAAGTGTCCCTATTTTCCAAGGACAGTCCCAGATTTACAGAAGAAGCCGTCCAGATTTCTGATTTGAACTTAGAATATCCCACTTTTCTTTTGGACGTCCCTAGATAAATAGGTACCGCTCCGGCGGGAAGGTAAACGGCGTTTCCGTGCGCTGCTCTGGTTCGCCAGAAGCGGCTTAGTCATGCTGGCCACATGACCCGGAAGCTGTATGCCGGCTCCTCGGCCAGTAAAGCGAGATGAACGCCGCAACCCCAGAGTCGTCTGCGACTGGACCTAATGGTCAGGGGTCCCTTTACCTTTTACTATTTTCATCGGAGAAATGTTGGAAGGTATGGAGTTATGCAACTCCTGAGCCAGGAAGATAAGTAACTATACAACCTTTAGAAGACATCTGAAGGCAGCTGTATATAGGGAAGTTTTTAAATGTTTAATTATGTTTTTTATATATGCTGAAAGCCTCCTAGAGTGGCTGGGGAAACCCAGCCAGATGGGTGGGGTATAAATAATAAATATTATTATTATTATTATTATTATTATTATTATTATTATTATTATCTATTGGTTGGAGAAAATAACAGAGGCCAATCAGAGAATATTGAGAAGCAAAGCAGCTAGTAAGCCTGATCCTTATTAAATTGTTGCAGCAGGGTGCTCACACCTCCCATGAAGGAGGGAGGAGGAACCCAGAACATTGGTGTGCAAGCTCTTATATAGACTTTTGAAATTGCCCGCCCTGTATCCCACCCCCGTGAAACATCATACATAAATCACAGAAGGAGGCGGTCAACAGCAGAGAAGGCTGTCTACAGCAGAAATCCTGTTTGCCAGGGTACCTGATAACGGACACTGATTGCATTACGTGGACAGTCTGGCCATTCTTTTGTGATGGTAAATACTCAGTTCCTGAATCCAGGTCACACGCTCGTCCTATTCACACACAGATACGCCCTTAATACAGGATTTGTGAGCAAAGAGACCATGGGGAGGTTTTCCCATTTCCTTCTTCCTTGCAGAGAAACATTTGAGGTCAATTTGGGAGAGTCAAAATGGTTTAAGGACTATTTGCCTGTACTGTTTCAGACAGATGGTTTATATATTTATGTATGTGTTTGCCTGGTACATTGGTGAACATTTATTTTATATCTTAGACCTTACAATTCTCATAACATTTTCCTTTCATATAAAACATGAATTGTAAACATCGGAAAACGTTTGTAGGTTTGAAATGTTTTGTAATCTGAATGTAAGGAACTGATTTACATATATTGGGGTGAAATGTAAAAAGAAGATAGAAGGTAAAAAAGTTTACTAAGAATTTAGTAAAGATGTTTGGAAGTCAGAAAGAGGGAGGGAAGGAGGTCAATGCTCTGTTTGAACAATGTTTTAGGCTATAGAATAATGTAATAAAATGTGGTTATGAGAAATGTGGAAAACTCAATAAAAATTATTATTTAAAAAATTCAATTCTCATAACAAAAGAAAAATGCAAGGGCTCTTCTGGCACCATGTCGGTGCTTTGTAACACCAAGAATGTGTGGGGAGTCTTCATGTGATTTGGATGACACACAAAGAGCAAGCTGGCTTCGTGGTTACCCACAGAGAGCTCTTTAATGGGGAACTCCGAAGATTCACCCATCAACTCCTAGCGCACTTCGCAAACTGCAGCTCCAATTATTCTGTGGGGGAAGCCGTGCTGCTTTAAAGTGGCATCACACAGTGCTTTAAATATACGGTGGGAAATCATAGAATCGTAGAGTTGGAAGGGACCCCGAGGGTCATCTAGTTCAGCCCCCTGCCATGCAGAAATCTCAGCTAAGAAAAAAGCACACCAAGAACTCAGGCCAATGTAAGTTTCAGTAGTGGGAGTGGTCCCTACTCGCAAATCAATAGTCAGTTGTAACAAAAACTAATCCATTCAAAAGTATGTGTTCTGACAAGGAGTACAAACTCAAATAGAAAATTACAAACTCAAACAGAGATTGCAAACTCAAACTCATAAGGAAATGTATAACACAATAATTCGTTACAGAATTAGCGATAAGAGTTTATGAGTAGAGATAAGTTCATATTAGTCCATAGTTAGATTTGACGGGAAGGTTTCTGATCCATAAATTGAGCCAATTTGATTCCCTCCCTCTCTCTCTCTCTTTTTTTTTCTCCTTTCTTTTCCTTCTCCTCCTGCGACGAGGCTACATTTTAATATTTTAATGTTCCATTATTTTAATGTTGTATTTTATTTTTGTTTTTAAGTTGTAACCATTCATCTTGTTTTTATTATTGCTTGTAAGCCGCTCTGAGCCCGGCCTTGGCTGGTGAGGGCGGGGTATAAATAAAAAAATATTATTATTATTATTATTATTATTATTATTATTATTATTATTGACTTCTGACTTCTGCTCAATGATTGAAACTAAGACCTTCACGTGTACTCCTTGTCAGAATACATACTTTTGAATGGATTAGTTTTTGTTACAATTGACTATTGATTTGTGAGTAGGGACCACTCCCACTACTGAAACTTAACTTGGTCTGAGTTCTTGGTGTGCTTTTTTCTGGGTATACAGTGGTACCTCAGGTTACATACGTTTCCGAGCACAATTCAGTGTAGGTGCTGACCTTTAAAGCCCTAAACAGCTTCGGTCCAGTATACCTGAAGGAGTGTCTCCACCCCCATCGTTCTGCCCAGACACTGAGGTCCAGTGCCGAGGGCCTTCTGGCAGTTCCCTCCCTGCGAGAAGCCAAGTTACAGGGAACCAGGCAGAGGGCCTTCTCGGTAATGGCACCTGCCCTGTGGAACACCCTCCCACCAGATGTCAAAGAGAACAACAACTACCAGACTTTTAGAAGACATCTGAAGGCAGCCCTGTTTAGGGAAGCTTTTAATGTTTGATGCATTACTGTATTTTGATATTTTGTTGGAAGCCGCCCAGAGTGGCTGGGGAAGGGGTATAAATAATAAATTATTATTATTATCTTGGTTGTCCTCCTCTGCACATGTTCCCGCTTGTCAATACAGTGGTACCTCTGGTTACGTACTTAATTCGTTCCGGAGGTCCATTCTTAACCTGAAACGGTTCTTAACCTGAAGCACCACTTTAGCTAATGGGGCCTCCTGCTGTCGCCGTGCCGCCGGAGCGTGATTTCTGTTCTCATCCTGAAGCAAAGTTCTTACACTGAGGTACTATTTCTGGGTTAGGGGAGTCTGTAACCTGAAGCGTATGTAACCTGAAGTGTATGTAACCCGAGGTACCACTGTATCCTTAAATTGTGGTGCCCTGAACTGGACACAGGACTCCAGGTGGGGTCTGACTAAGGCAGAATAAACGGTGTTATTACTTTCTGTGATCACTAGACTTGTTGATGCAGCCTAGAATAACATTAGCTTTTTTTTTGGTGCTGCATCTCATGTTAATCTTCTGGTCTACTAAGACCCCTAGATGTTAGTACTGCTGGCAAGCCAAGTATCCAGCCCCGCCCTCTTGTATTAGTATAGCTGGTTTTTCCTGCCTTACTATGTAGAACCTGGCATTTGTCCCTATTGAAATTCATTTTGCTGGTTTGGGGCCAGTTCTCCAATCTGTCCTGGTCGTCCATGTGGCCTGAGTGTCCGTCTTACCTTTGCGCAACTCTGCCAGGTGGAGGATGGGGACAAACCCAGGAGGAGTTGGCTCTGCCTGTCACTGGCTCTGGCGCCACCTACTGGTGGCCTCCCTCCCTGCCTGCTACCCAACCAGACCCAATGGAAATATGCAACCACTATGCTGTGGGTTAAACCACAGAGCCTAGGATTTGCCAATCAGAAGGTCGGTGGTTCGAATCCCTGCGTCGGAGTGAGCTCCCGTTGATCGGTCCCAGCTCCTGCCAACCTAGCAGTTCGAAAGTATGTCAAAGTGCAAGTAGATAAATAGGTACCGCTCCAGCAGGAAGGTAAACGGCGTTTCCGTGTGCTGCTCTGGTTCGCCAGAAGCGGCTTAGTCCTGCTGGCCACATGACCCGGAAGCTGTATGCCGGCTCCCTCGGCCAGTAAAGCGAGATGAGCGCCACAACACTAGAGTCGGTCATGACTGGACCTAATAGTCAGGGGTCCCTTTACCTTACTCACCACTACTCACTTTGCAGAAGCGGCCTACCGTGGGGACAAGATAATGTATCATCTGGCCCCTGGAAGAAACAGGAAGCAGGGCAAGCGGGACAGATTATTTTCTAAGGCAGCGCCCTGTAGTGGTTAGAGTGTCAGACTGTGACTGGGAAGCCCCAGATTCAAATCCTCACTTAGCCAGGAAACACTCGTTGTGTATTTGTGCAACACATTCTCTCTTGGTCTAACCTACCACTAAGAGATGGGCCAATATGTTAGTTTTGGTTTCACTCAGTTTCTCATTTTTTCCATTCATATTTCCACATCGGGGTGCGACGCTGTTGTTTTTTTAGAGTCCTTGCGAAAGCTTGTCAGCATCTTGGTATGCATTGTCTCCTGTTGTGCCCTTTTTGTATGCCATTTTGCCAATATTCACATTTATTTATTTTTTGAGAGCAGCTTTCCTCAAACATGGCGTGTGGATTTCAAAGCAAATATATATTTCAATTTGCGTACTTTTCGGAGGAAGTGCCGTTTAGTCGGTTTGCATTCAAACGTGAACCGAAATTCTCCTCCATCCGTACTACCCAACAGGGCTGTTGTTGTGAAAAAATATGAAGGGGAGAATCACGGCCACCACACTGAGGGCCTTGCAGAAAAAGGATGGGATAAAAAGGGAATTAATAAGACAAGAGGCTCTGGAACTAAGCTGAGCTTTGTTTGAGCAAGGTCTTCCCCAATCTTTGCTCCGAATCTTAGCTTTTGATATTAAAGAAGATCTTTCCGTCATAACAGATCAACCACCACATTCATTCCCATGGCACCTGGCTCTGGGCAGTGGACAGATATCAGAGCCTCTGAGGTAAAATCAGCAGACAGGCTTTGAACCCGATCACCTTCCTTGATCTCTGAGAGGGAATTTCCCTGGCTCTGATATTGTCTACTCCCGGAAGCATAAGGGTTGGTGGTGATTGGAAAGGGAAAGGCACTTTGTACCTGCTTATTTATGATCCGGCCTCAATTAATTCCTCCCCACACCCAAAAAATGTTATAGGGTGTGAAACGTTCTCTTTCCGTGTAACGTGAGAAAAATAAAAGCAGAAACCTTGGGAGTCGGGAGAAGAGGAGGCGAGTCGCTAGGTGTATTTGCAAAGAGTGCAAGATACATGGAATAAAGGTTTGGGACAATCGGGACTTGTAGTCCAGGCAAGGTTCAAGGTCCTTGTGTTAATCCACAAAGGGCTAAACTACCTTAGCAACCATCTGATCCCTCAAGCTCTACCTTGATCGATGGCATCTTCTGAGAGGGCTTTTCTGGTGGTTCCCCATATCCCTGAGGTTCACCAAGGACTGAGCCTTTAGTGTGGTGAGCCCTGCCCTGTGGAACTCCCTGCCACAAGAGGTTTGGCAGGCACCGCCCATGCCTACTTTCAGACATCTCTCAAAAACGGTGCTTTTCCCCCAGTCAGAATTCTCAACCAGTGTTTTCCATAGTGTTCCCCCCTGTTTTCCCTAACATGTCACAGTGTATGGTTGCATAAGTATTGTATAAACTAAAGTAAAAGCTCTGGAGAACTGATTTAAACAAAACTTGATACATTCCCTAGTTCATCTTGCTTTCTTCTTACTCTTGCAAAAAACACACAACCCTCCCCTGCAATCTTTCCCTTTAACTGACTGAACTTTGTTCTTTATGGCATTGTCTGTTGCTATACACCTGTATTGAAGCTACTGCATGGAACTGCACTAAAAGCTGGCAGTCTTTTAAAATTAATAAAAATTGTGCTCTAATGAATTGTAAAGTGACTTTTGTGGTTATGTAAAATAAAGTTTGCCATGCCTGTTTAATAAAAAGACAAAAACAAAACAAAACAACAACAACAACAAAACGGTGCTTTTAAAAAGAGGCCTTCACAATAAAGAGAGTTTCTCTTTTTAGCCAACATAATTTAATTATGTTTCATATATGTTTATGTGTGGGGTGTGTTTTTTTGCATTTTGTGTTGCAAGTTGCCTTGATCTATTTTACAATGGGATGGCGCTGGCGGGCCTGAATACCAGGTGCACCTGGGGTCTAAAGGGAGGGGGGTCTTTTCTCGCATTGAGCCATTTCGGTGTTCCCCCCGGGTCTTGGCTGATATTTTGGAGAGAGGAGGTGGCGGACGTGACTTGCTGTACCTGTCTATCCAGCTGCTATCTGCTCACCTGGGAACCCCACCCTACTCTCGGCTTACCTTGGAGCCTGGCCCAAAAAATATTTGCAGAGAGGGAGGAGAGTCCCAAAAGAGATTATGTCCTCGCCACATTGCAGCAACCACCATGGGGCGATATTGCTCTGTTTTTTGTTTCATTCTCGCAGGGACCGGTGAAAATTTCTGCCAGATTTTGCTTTCCCACATCAGAGTGTGCAATGACATTGAACTCGAACAGTCCTAGCACGTGAAACGCCACTGTGGTTTTATTTCTGGTCTGTGTCAGACTCACGTGTGTGCACTGAAAAGTCCCTTTTGTCCAGTACCTATATTAATCTGCTGATGTTAAAAAGAAAAAAGAAAAAACTCACAGCAAAAATAATTTTGTAAAGCCACATTATATCACCATTTGCCGATTTCCTTCCTTAGAGGTTTTTAAGCAGAGGTTGGAAGGCCACTGTCGTGGGTGCTTTAGCTGAGATTCCTGCATTGCAGGGGGTTGGACTCCCTTCAAACTCTATGATTCTATGAAATGCATATTATCCTAAAATGCACATGTTGGTGCATTTTGAGAGCCAAGGACTGTACTATCAGACCTGGTGAATTCAGAGTTTGAACTCTGATGGATCATTTCGATTTGCACATTAATCTGGGAGGCGGGAATCAGGTCAGTTTACGTCAGAATGGAGAGGAATAAATTTCCTTAAGCATCCTTACTTTACTGCGTCTTCTTCTTTGCCAATCCCTCGTAGCCAAGTAAGATTGTCTTCCATAAACACGGTTTTAACAGTGAGTCCGTAAGTGACTGTGGAGGCCAATTCTGGATCCACACGTCCTTCCACAGTGGGGACGTAGGTTTCCAGGCAGGAGTTGATCACGGTGAGGGTTTGCCAAACTGTGCCTTCCTCTTAGCGTGTTTCTCCCTTGCGTCCTGAGTTTGAGTGTCTTCAAAGCCCATGACACCTTTGGTAAAGGCTGTTCTCCAATTGGAGCACTCACAGGCAAGTGTTTCCCAATTGTTGGTGTTTATACTATATTTTTAAAAAAATTGCCTTGAGAGAGTCTTTGAACCTCTTTTGTTGACCACCAGCATTACGCTTTCCATTTTTAAGTTCTGAATAGAGTACAGTTGTACCTCGGGTTACATACGCTTCAGGTTACAGACTCTGCTAACCCAGAAATAGTACCTCGGGTTAAGTACTTTGCTTCAGGGTGAAAACAGAAATCGTGCTCCGGCGGCATGACAGCAGCGGGAGGCCCCATTAGCTAAAGTGGTGCTTCAGGTTAACAACACTTTCAGGTTAAGAACGAACCTCTGGAGTGAATTAAGTACTTAACCCGAGGTACCACTGTAGTTGCTTTGGAAGACAATAATCAGGCATCTGCACAACACAACCAGTCCAACAAAGTTGTTGTTGAAGAATCATTGCTTCGACACTGGTGATCTTTGTTTCTTCCAGGACACTGGCATTAGTACGCCTGTCTTAGTTTGCCAAGTGATGTGTAAAATTTTTCGGAGATACCGTTGATGGAATCTTTTGAGGAGTTGGAGATGGCGTTTATAAGTGGTCCGTGTTTCACAAGCATAAAGTAAGGTTGGTAGTGCAATAGCTTTGTAAACCAGCATTTTGGTTTCCCTGTGACCCTGCTGGGAGTACGAGATTCCTGTCGGTTTCACTCACTAGGGCCATAGGAACATGCAAGCCCACTCACCATGACAAGGGTGTGATTCAGCAAGTGAGACTTTACTATAAGTACTAGAAGGCGACATGAACAGTCTTTGCTGTAGGAGTAGGGGAGAGAGGTGATAAGGAAGTCAGAAGAGCTGTACTGAATACCTGCAGCTCCTCTGGTTTTCTTCCAAGAGCCCAAACTTTGGCCATGAGATACAGCCCTACCAGAAAGATGTTTAAAATAGCTATTCCCAAGCATTTCTTCTAGGGATTATAGGGGCAGAGGTTTCAAAAGAGATGTTTAAATTGTTTATGTATGCCAGAACTATAGCCCAGAATCCTGTCTGGACAGAAGAAGAAGCAGTCCCAATGATTTATCAGCTACTTTAATATGAGGCTGCATTTTAAATTGCATTTTAACCTGTATTTTAAATTGTCCCCCCCTCTTTCCCCCCTATTATGTTTTTATTGTGATTTTATTGGTGTTAGCTGCCCTGAGCCCGGCTCTGGCCGGGGAGGGCGGGGTATAAATAAAATTTATTATTATTTATTTATTAATGAAAGAAGAATGGGTTTTGAAGTCAATGGACTATGCAGAGACGGCAAAGGCGACAGCAAAAAAATAAGAGATCACGAAGATGAGAATTTTGTCAAAGAGAGGAGGTTCTTTTCGGGTTATTTGGGGGCGGGGACTACAGTCGGATGAAATCGCCAGCCTGATTTGAATGATAGGCAAAGGAGAGAGAATAAATAAATGATTACAATATAAGTTATAAGGCGGTTGAAAATCAATGGCAGTTGCGGCAGCAGATCAAGGAACACAAGAGGAACGTCACGGGCGTAAAGATGGGAAGTGAAAATGTAAGAAATTATTATACTGGAAGTGAATTGGATAATGTCAAAGTTTGTGTAAAAGAAGACTGATAAAAATCCATTTAAAATAAAAAGAGAGAGACAGACCTATCAGCACTGGTGAACTTACTGGATTCTACGTTCTGTTTAGGATACTGAGTGGTCCCAGTCCCAGTACACTGTTCCCTGGCATATAACATTCGTATCCAGAAATAACTGTGTCCTGCTGCGTCTCCCCAGTCTGCTACAATATACCTCTCCTTTTACTTAAAACCAAGCAGTCCAACTCATCCCAAAGGATACCCTCTGTTGTTGTTGTTGTTGTTGTCAGTGGCGTAGCGTGGGTTGTCAGCACCCGGGGCAAGGCAAGTAATTTGCGCCCCTAACGCGTGGATTTGCGCCCCCTAACCCTAACCCCCAGATGTTGCACCCGGTGCGGCTGGCCCCCCCTGCACCCCCCATGCTACGCCACTTGGTTTGTTGCATTTCGATCCCACCTTTTTCTCCACGGAGCTCAAGGTGGGGTACCTGGCTTTCCAACTCCTCGTTCATCCCCCACAACAACCCTGCGAGGCGGCTTAGGCTGAGAGGCAGTGACCGGACCACAGTCTCATAATAATAATAATAATAATAATAATAATAATAATAATAATAATAATTTATACCCTGCCCATCTGGGCGGCTTTCAACAAAATATTAAAATACAGTAATGCAACAAATGAAACCGATTTGTAAAAAAAAAAAAAGTGTGTGTGGGGAGGAAATACGAGAGAGAGACATTGCACATACCTTTGTAAATCAAGAATATCTTTAATAAAAATACATCTTTTTAAAAAGTGCTCAACCTAAGTCAGGGGAATGACAGTCTCTTGGGAAGAGCCTATTGAGGAAAACACGGCTTTTTTATCTAGCACATCTTATTTTATCTAGCACAAAGAAGTTGCTTTTTTATCTAGCACATCTCATGTTGCCCGACAAAATGTTTTAATGTTTTAAACAGCACATCCCTGACAAAATCCCTAAATAAAGATGCAGGCAGTGAAAAGAAAAGAAAAAAATACAGTAATGCATCAAACATTAAAAGCTTCCCTAAACAAGGCTGCCTTCAGATGTCTTCTAAAAGTCTGGTAGTTGTTGTTCTCTTTGATATCTGGTGGGAAAGCGTTCCACAGGGAGGGCACCACCACCGAGAAGGCCCTCTGCCTGGTTCCCTGTAACTGGGCTTCTCGCAGGGAGGGAACCGCCAGAAGGCCCTCGGAGCTGGACCTCAGTGTCCGGGCAGAACAATGGGGGTGGAGATGCTTCTTCAGGTATACTGGGCCTTTGAGGCCGTTTAGGGCTTTAAAGGTCAGCACCAACACTTTGAATTGTGCTCGGAAACGTACTGGGAGCCAATGTAGGTCTTTCAAGACCGGTGTTATGTGGTCTCGGCGGCCACTCCCAGTCAATGAGCTATGTGGCCGAGTGGAGATTTGAACGCTAGTCTCCCAGCACTCTAACCACTGCACCATGTTGCTACCCTGAACCAGTTTAAATGGCTCCACCTGGAGCCACCGTATGACATCAGGCACAGATCCGGCTGACTTCAACCACAGATGTTTGGAGCTTGGAGCACAGGGCTGATTCATCCCTCAAGGAATGTTGACAGCCTTCCTCCAGGCATGTGGCTACCAGCCCTTCTTGACACCTTGAGAGTCTGAAGGAGTTCTGCTCATTCCACTGGGGCGTGACTGCGCTAGGCGGGAGCGGGTTAGGATATGCTTTTCCCAAATGACTGGGTCAACCGTGCATTTTTCTGAAACGCAATCTCATGGTTTGTGCATTCTTTTTCACCCCGGTCATGTCCTCGTCTTCGTTCAAGCGTTACTCTAGGAAGGAAGGAAGCAGGACTGAATTTTGCAGAATCAGTGGTCTCTGAACCTGTGCCAGTCACTTCCACGGAAAGGCAACACCGTCTTGTCTTGTTTACCCTGAGTTTTTGTTTTCCATTTTTTCCGGGAATGGCGTCACAAGGTTAGTCCAAACAGACACACAAGCAGTTGACATTACTGCTTCAACTCTATATTCATCAGGGAGCAATCCCAAGAGACCACACAGTTATTCTGGATCTGTGCAATGCTGCTGTGTGTTTGTGACCTTTATGGATTTCATATTTCAGGAACTCTGCCTGTAGAAATTTCTAATCATAACTGATAGCATTCAAAGAGCACATTTCCGTTGCTGAAAGCAGTTTGCCACAACCCTCTAAGGCAGAACAGATTTATTTATCCTGTTTTATTATTGCAAATATTTTTATGTCACACATCATTTTATTTAGAATTCCAGGGCAGTGCTCAATCAGTTGGATTAATGATAAAAGGCAACATATTATCCCCATTAGGGGCTATGCAGCCCCTAAATGGCCTACTCTGGAGGTAAACGAATTGCCTCCAAAGAGAAGTGGGCCTGATCCGAAATGGTTCAAAGTGAAGCAGCTGGTCCCCAACACTTTGGACCCACTTAAAATGGGTCCCCGCCCACCTTAAGTGCACAATTTGATAGATTAAATTCTCCCTAAATGGCAAATTCCAGGAGGAGGAAGGTGGTTTCATTTTGTGACTGACAGCTGTAGCTTCCAACCAGGGAATGACTTTAGCAGGGCTCCCCCCACCCCTGTTCTAGGCAATGTGATGCCCTGCATACAATGTTGGACAACAAGCCCTATCATCCCAGGCTAATTGCCACGCTAGCTGGGGCTCATGGGAGTTGTAGTCCAACTGCGCCCAGAGGGCGGCACACCATTTCTCTCTGCTCTTGGCCATTACTAGCCGCAGCCGGAGCCCGCTGTTGCATGAACCAGACTTACTGCATCAACAGCTGCAAAGGGAGGCAAGTGGCGGTGATGAGCCAGCACATTAGCATACAGTTATGAGTTTGTGGGTGCCCAACTCCCTTAAATTCCTGGATCGAGCTAGTGTTAGAATTTAATTACGGCTTGTGTTGGAACGGTGCTGGACCCAATGTGTATTAAGGTGTGTGTGTTGGATGCTTTTGATCTGCTGGAATTGGCGTGTGTTAAGAGGTAATTAAGCCAGGCAAACTTCCTAAAGTATCAGACCATGATAATCCCAGGCAACCAACATGAGCTAAGAGTTAATTGAGTCAAATTTCCTTTGAGGCAATAGCCTGGGGGTAATGAGCCGTTAGCACAACACAGGATCAGAGGAGCCATGTGAGATGCGAATGAAAGGGTGAATGAATAGGCCCTGCCTCTGCAGATAAAAAGAGCTAAGCTCTAAGTACAGGTAGTCGAGATACAGAGCAAGGATCTTGCTGTGTCTATGGGAGAAGCTGGCATACGAAAGATGTGTGGCTCTGTTGTCCGTGAAGTTAACTCTTTAGTCAAGGAAACTACAAGGTGTGACTGGAAAGTTCAGTGAATGGTCACAGAAATTGGACAGCGAGAAATATTTGAACGTACATACCTTAATAGGTAAAGGGACCCCTGACCATTAGGTCCAGTCGTGGCCAACTCTGGGGTTGCGGCGCTCATCTTGCTTTATTGGCCGAGGGAGCCGGCGTACAGCTTCTGGGTCATGTGGCCAGCATGACTAAGCCGCTTCTGGCGAAGCCAGAGCAGTGCACGGAACGCCGTTTACCTTCCCGCCCGAGCGGTACCTATTTATCTATTTGCACTTTGACGTGCTTTTGAACTGCCAGGTTGGCAGGAGCAGGGACCGAGGAACGGGAGCTCACACTGTCGCGGGGATTCGAACCTCCAACCTTCTGATCGGCAAGTCCTAGGCTCTGTGGCTTAACCCACAGCACCACCCGTGTCCCTGTACATACCTTACAGGCCTTCAAAGTAGGCCCCCTCTGATACAATGCACCCTTGACAACGTTCATAGAACTGTTGGAAACTTCTGGAGAAGTCCTCTTTTATTACTGCTTTCAGTTCCCTCGTCACAGCAGCTTGGGCATGTGAAATGTTGGGTAATCTGTGCCCTTTCAGTGCAGATTTCAATTTTGGAAAAAGAAAGAAATCCGGTGAGGCCAGATTGGGAGAATAAGGAGGGTGGGACAACTCAGTAACCTCAGTAAAGATTTAATGCGGAATATGCAATTCTTCCGCCATCATTCGGGCGGACAAACGCCGATCCTGTATGAGTAACTCATGAACTCTGTTGATGTTTGCAGCTGTTCTGCTCGTCAACTGTCTGCCGGACTGAGGTTCATCTTCGATGGTTTGCTGCCCTTCACGGAAACGCTTCAACTACTCGTACACTGTCTTTTGACTTACAGCTTCAACTCCGTACACAATTGTGAGCATTTCGTGAGTTTTCGGTGCCGATTGTTATGTTCGAATATTTTTCGCTGTCCGATTTCTGTGACCATTCTCCGAACTTTCCGGTCACACCTTGTAGATACAACTCAGCAACACTTCCCAGCAGTTCTTGCCGCTATGGAGCAGTTGCTAGGACTTTAAGGTTGCTGCCTTCCACCCTTTCCAAGACTCCTCCTCTCCTGGATGTTTCCCAAACTGCGCCTGCGCACTTCTGAGCTCTGTTCTGCCCCCATTATTCTGTGCATTCTTGGAGACCAGTGGGGAGGGGAGTTTGTTGCAGCAGGGGAAGACCCCCCCCCCCAGATTCTTCAACAGTCTCTTGAACCCACTCCTCTGCTTCAGCCTTGGAGTCTGAACTGCTCCCTGTCACAGGTTCCTCCTGCTCACTAAGCCCTGTTGTCCCTTCAGCATCCAGCACCTCTTCCCAATCCTCCCCCTCTGACCTCTTCCCATTGTCCCACCACCAATCCCCTGGCTCTGAGCCTTCCTCCTCTGGCATCTACCTTGGAGGGGGGGCGTTCCCCAGCTAGCGCTTCGAACCACTACTCTTCATCCATCCAGTTCCAGAAAAGCTGGAACTTCTTGGGTAGTTGATGCTTCATTACAGACTCAGGCTATATTTATGTGTAAATAAGCCATATATTATAAGGACACCACAGTCTCTGTTGTGTCTGTTTCCAAAAGGAAACAGGAACGGCTCCAGCCCAGTATACCTGAAGGAGCGTCTCCACCCCCACCTCCATCGTTCAGCCCGGACACTGAGGTCCAGCTTTGAGGGTTTTCTGGCAGTTCCCTCACTGCAAGAAGTGAGGTTACAGTAGGCATAGTCAAACTCAGCCCTCCAGATATTTTGAGACTACAATTCGCATCATCCCTGACCACTGGTCCTGTTAGCTAGGAATGATTGGAGTTGTAGTCCCAAAACATCTGGAGGGCCGAGGTTGCCTGTGCCTGAGTTACAGGGAACTAGTTAGAGGGCCTTCTCGGTAGTGGGCCCGCCCTTTCGTCAGATGTCAAGGAGATAAACAACTATCTGAATTTTAGAAGACATCTGAAGACAGTCCTGTTTAGGGAAGTTTTTAATGTCCGATGTTTTATTGCTTATCATCATCATCATCATCATTAATTCTGTTGGGAGCCACCCAGAGTGGCTGGGGAAACCCAGCCAAATGAGCGGGGTATGAATATTATTATTATTGTTATTACTCCTGGTACCTCACACCACTTGGAATGGTTTGGTGTGTAACAATACTGTAAGCACACCTGGCAGAGATGTTGGATTATGCAGTAGGAGTTGGAGGAAGTAACAGAATTCCCATAGCTCTACCTACCAATGGTCTTCCCCACCCATCTGTCGGAGTTGCCTTCACCTCTGTCCCCCAAGACACACATATGCAGCTTTTGAAAGTAGAAAAAATATTTTATTGACAAATTAGGAAAAGACCCTTCCCCATCCTGTTTTCTTGCCACGGGATGAGCAGAGGGTGCTACTAGTACTTTTCAAGTATTGGTCCCACAGAAGCATCTGGCAAGACAATTGCAAGGGGAGGAGGGGGTTGGGAAGAGAAGGATCTGAGATCTCCCTACTGGGTGTTTTCGTGGGTCTTTTTTCTTAGGGGTGTCAGTGGTGGAACCCGGAAATGCAAGGGTTAATACCAACAAGAGCGAAGGGGAAGCTGCCTTATACCAAGCCAGGCCATTGGTCCATTTAGCTGAGTATCGCCTCCACAGATTGGCAGCCGTTTCAGTCTTTCTCAATCCTGCCCAGAAATATCAGGGATTGAACCCTGATATTTTTCAAGTGGTGCATTTCACAGGAGGAGGTTTTCGAGACAAAGTTGCGTGTGACTCCCTCTTTCTTCCCAGTTGGCAATCTCTTTTGTAAGCTGGGCAGGAAGGATGGTCAGTCCTCACAGGCGAGATCTGATAGCCAGGAGGACCACTAAGCAAGCCAGCAAGCCACACCTCATCCTTCCCTCCCTTAATCATCTCACTGCCCTGACTAATCATCTCCACCTCCACAACTTCCTCTAAAGACAATAACCCGCCTGGGAATTTCTGGTATTTCAGTCCCTTAAAATGCACCCGGTATTCCTCTTTCTCGGGCTCAAACTTTCAGAAAATCCCCTTGTTCGCCCCCTCCCAACTTCCTTGCGTCACCTTCTTCCCTCTCCATCACGAACACGTTAACATTGCACTTCCTGAAATTCGTTTGCCAAGAAACCTGGCAATTGGGGCCGCGCATCCCGTTTTGCCGCCTGAGGCGAAATGGGAAGGTAGCCCCACTTCCCGAGCCGTCGTGCTGCCTCGCTGCTGCTG